>NW_007728098.1:276426-277454 GCF_000696425.1 Galeopterus variegatus | reverse complement strand
TCCTAGGTATAAATATTATAAAATGAGATGGTTAGCATCATGATTGAAAAGAGTATGAATAATTATTTTAAAAAGAGTAAGAATCAGTTATATGTAAAGATTACATAAAGAAAATATACATGAAATCTGAACTTCTTGAACTTCCACATAAAATGAATATGTGTTTCTATACTTTCTTCTCCATGGTCTCAGCATTATCAAATAAAATATAAAAGATAAAAGTCATGAATTTCACCCGGAAATCCTAGCTGCACTACAGAATGTGAGGAGTTTTATTATGTACATATTGCAGTTCGGATTAAAGTTGAGGGAGCTGGAATCATTATGTAGCACCAGACTGGAGAGTTAAAGATGAGAGGGTCTATAACTCCGTGACCTTTAAGCTTCTTTTCAATTGTTAGATGATGAAAAAAATAGTTTTCTACCCCAGAGGAAGTAGCTCTAATCTCTACATTACTGAACCCACACTATATCGGGTGCCACTTCCAATGCCAGGTGTCCACAAAGCAATGAGTGAGCCCCCCTAAAAAAAATTAAATATGTCTCTGACTTCCTCACCCTTTCTTTCTGTAAACTTTCCTTATGTTACAGCACTCACTCCTTCACAAATTTAATATTCACCTATTTATCTTTTTTCCCTTCACAAAATCATATGTACACTCAGGTGCAAAACTAGTAACAGTTTCCCATAGCACAGCTTGAAATAAAAAAATTCCTTTTGTGACTTCTCTTGTGGAGATATGTATTTTAAAGACTTACATCTGTGAATACATTTAAATACCCTTTTATACCCCAGGAAGTTAAGAAAGAAGTGAAAATCACCTGTCTCCTTACCTGAGCCTCTAAAATCATATAATGACTATGTTTTGTCCCTCTTCACAGTATCTTTCCTTTGAAAGGAAGACACATGCTCATGAGCAATACTGGAGAAATTAAGCCCCAGGATTAAGGTATTAATTTAATAGTATTAAGGAGAAAAAAAATTAAAGAAATTTAAAAGTTTACCTTAGGAAATCATTTAATGAGAT
>NW_007728098.1:274039-276006 GCF_000696425.1 Galeopterus variegatus | reverse complement strand
TGTCAATGTCCAGGAGATCACATGGGCCAAGAAATAAGAAAGAAAGAAAGAAAAAGCAAAAAACACCGAGGAAATATTAAAGGGATGGAAAAATGAGAGAGAGAATAGCAAGACCATAGAAGAAGAAAGTTAGGCAGAGAGATCAGTGGAGAAAGAAGGAAGGAAAGAAAAGGGGAGAGAGAGAAGGAGAGAGGGAGGAATAAAGGAAGAGGCAGGGAAGAAAAGAAAAAAATCTTTTGAATAGAAAAAGTAAATATATACATAATTCAGTAGTCTACCAACAAATGTCTGGTTAGTAGTCACAGAAATGTGCTTACTTCTGACTCTTTTTATTGTTATTCTGCTTTTCTTCCTTCTTTTGTTTATTATAATTTTTACCTCGGGCTTCATTTTTATGATTATTTTCAAAATTAATGTTTTAATTATCATATAGTAAAATTGGCTTATTTTTCTTTGTTCAGAATTCTATAAATGTTAATACATGTATAGATTCATGTAACCACTACCACAATCAGAATACAGTTCCATCACCCCAGAAAACTATCTTTTCTGCCCCCCATGCATAAACGCTGGCAACCATTGATATGCTCTTCATCACTATAGTTTTATGGTTTTTGAAAATGTCATATAAATGGAATTATACCTTATGAATCTTTTTAGGATGGCCTTATTTTATCAAGCATAGCATCTTTGGGAAATCATCAAAGTTGTCGCATGTGTTTATAGTTTGTTCCTTTTTTATTGCTGAGTAGTATTACATTATATGAATCAATTACATTCTATCATTCACACAGTGAAAGATATTTGGGTTGTTTTCTGTTTTTATCTGTTACAAAGAACCCTGCTAGAAACAGCCAGATCCAGGATTTTGTGTATATATCAGTTTTTATCCCCCAAAGTAAATACCCAGGAGTGAAATATCAGTTTTTATCCCCCAAAGTAAATACCCAGGAGTGAAATCGATGCGTCTTGTGGTAAGTGTGTGTTTCATTTGGTAAGAAATTGTCAAACCATTTTTCAATGCAACTCTACAATTTTCTGTTCTTTTCAATAATCTGTGAGTGTTCCACTTACTCTTCATCCTCACCAACAGTTGGCATTGTCAGTATTTTTATTTTAGTCTTTCTACTAGGACTGCAAGGTGAATAGTGATATCTCATCATGATTTTAATTTGCATTTCCTTAATGGCTAATGATATCATACATCTTTTCATGTGCTTACATGCCATCCGTCTATCCATTTTGGTGAAGTGTCTGCTAAAGTACTTTATCTGCTTTTTAAAATTGTGTTGTTCATTTTATTATTTTGAAATTTGTTTATATATTCTGGTGGACTATAGAGATATAAATACAGTCCTGCATCACTCGACTACAGGGATATATTCTGAGAAATGCATCATTACATGATTTCATTGCTGTGAGAACATCATAGAGCTGCTTACACAAACCTAGATGGTATAGCCAATTATACACATAGTCTATATGGTGTAGCCATTATAATCTTATGGGACCACCTTTGTATACATGGTCTGTCATTGACAGAACTCTTATACAGCACGACTGTACTATAGATATCTTATGTTGTATCTGTATACAGATATTTTCCACCAATCCGTATCTTGTTTTTGCACTATCTTAACAGTGCCTCTGGCAAAGTAAAAACTTTTAATTCTGAAAAAATACAATTATAATTTTTTTAATGTATCATGCTGATTCTGCCATTTCTAAGAACTATTGGCCCCCTGAGCCTAACCTCAGTCAGAAAGAATTTCTTTTAAAAGTTTAAAAATATTTGCATTAACATTTAGACTTATAATTCATTTGCATGGGTGTATTTCTGTACTTTCTATTCTGCTGCATTGATCTATATATCTATTCCTTTTGCCAATACTGTCTTTATCACTGTAGCTTTATATTTTTATTAAGTTTTAATTCCTGGTAGCGTGATTCCTCCAACATTTTTTTTT
>NW_007728098.1:267720-273341 GCF_000696425.1 Galeopterus variegatus | reverse complement strand
CCATGTCATCTCTATTGTCTTTGCAAGTCATATATCAATCTAAAATTATTCCAACATAAAAAGTTTGTGAAAGAAATTTTGGAATTACCCACACTAATATTAGGTACAAGTTTCCGTGTCCTTTGTAGTAAGGTAGTACAAAAGGCCATTTTAGAATATTAGTCACAAAAAGAATTGTCACCAGTGGTCTGTTTTAACCAGGATCAAAGAAAGGACAGTGTACAAATATCTCTGCATTATATGTATGTATGTATGTATACAACGGACCTATATCAACAAAAGTTTCCCTGAAAAAGAACGATTTAAACAGGTGCAGTGAGTACACAAGTTAGATCTCAGTAGAATTTGTATAGGACAGTTGTAGCTAAAATAGTGGAAATAACTTGGGAAGAGTTTGTGGTACAGCTTGAATACCAAATTAAGTGGTTTGTATTTGTCTAGTTGTTCATTCAGTAAGAATGCATTGAATATCTCTTTACCTATGGATCACTGTAAGAACTGAAGCTAAAAAGATGAACTAAAATGAATCTACATTTAAAAACATTATATTAGAGTGGGAAAGATGAAATTATGAACAACCACAAAGCACATATCTTGATAAGTGCTATAAATGGTAGTGCACATTTAATAATTTTAACCTATTGATGGTTTGAAAATATTTTATGTTTTGGAGGGACAAAGAGTTACATGTTTAAAGTAGCTTTAAATTACTATAGCTTGTTTATAAGAGTAAATGAGTTTATTTCAATCAATTCCCAATATCTTTCCAAATCCAATCATTCATAAATTCCACCTTATCTGCCCAGAAATAATTAACCCACATCAACCAGCCTTTGGTTTCTATTAAGAAGTGGGACTATCTTAAGTTGAGGTCAGGTCATAACCAAACTTTTCATCCCATTTGAATCTAGAACCTAAACCCATTTATTAGACTTCTCTCTTTCCTTGATTACAGAAGTAACAAAAACAATCAATGTGCATCGGCAGAGCATATACAATGACATAGGTATGTTTTAGAAAATGTGGGGTAATATATAAAATGTACGAATGATGGTTCTTTCCTTTGTGGAACTCATATTCTATCCGCAAACAGGTTTCATCACCACATTCTGCACTAAAATTGCTGCAGGGGTTAGATAAGGGAGGAACCCAATTCTGTGAGCTCCTCCTGGTTTTGCATTTCAGTCTTTTAAAACTTTTATAATTTTCCTCCAAACTCATCCTAAAGTTTCTCCTTTGCTCTTGTCTTCCAAAATGAATGATGGAGAGTTAAAAGAGATAGAGGATGGGAAAAGCAGATTCTAAGTTTTTTTTTTTTCCTTGTCTTTACAGCAACATCCCCCTGTCGAATAGTTAGAATAAGAAAGCAATGTTCAAGGGTAGTTCTTGGTATAAAAACCAAGATAATATTTTTTCAGCATTTCACTAATCATTTTCTACATTTCCTCCAAAGCAATGTTCAAGGGTAGTTCTTGGTATAAAAACCAAGATAATATTTTTTCAGCATTTCATTTTCTACATTTCCTCCTTTTTTTTTTTCCTTCTCATCTTTCAGGCATTCAGGACTCAGAATTTACTGCACAGTGACCCACATGGAGTAAGGAATTTACCCACAGCCCAAACTTTGCTTCCCCATTCACTCTTTTCAACTCCATTGTAACCTTTCTGGGCTGATCTTGCTAAGATTTATCTGATTAATTAGGTTTAGTTCAGTCTTGGGTCATAATGGCTTTCTCCCCTTAGGCGCCATTTATAACTTAATAGTCACTGTATTTGCAAAACTATTGAAGAAGTAAGCAACTTGAGCCCTGTAAGGAAAAAAGGGAAAGAAAATTCTGAGTTCTATGGTGGGGGACACAACATGCAACATCACATTGGCAATCCATTTTTGTAAGGATTGCTCCTGCCTTGAAAATTTCCTAAATCTTTCTTTTGACTGAATTTTCCCTGTGAGCAAAGGGTATGATTTTTTCCTTATGTCCAGACATTTTGAAGTCATGGAGCAGCTAGAAAAAAATATGGTAAATCTTAAAAACGAGGGTTCATTCAAGAAAGCAAGGATAAAGTTCATTGTCTTTTGTTGCTTTTGCACTACTTTTAATAACTCTAGAATCAAGACTAAAATCTGAAGACAGATACCTGATAATATATTCCCAGACAAAAATTAGGCACTTGTATGCAAGATTAGAGAGAAAAAAAAATCTTGTGATGTTTGAAACATGCAATATAGTTCTGTAATTTTCTGTGTGCAGTGGAAAATACATGGGCCTGACTGAATGAATGTCGGCAGGTTTCAAGTATGATGTTCAATGAATGAAGTACCTGTTGGAGTAACTCCCTTTACTGTAGGGATGCCAAGTTATTGAAACCTTTGAGAACAGGACTATAGAAAGGGCATAGTGCAGCGAGGCAAAGCCCAATTCCTTGGAACCACACATTTTGTTGTGACTTTTGGGTACGTTTCAGGATCAATATCCAATGTTTTGTTGTGGAATCCTTATCATTCACACTAGGCACTAATTCCCCATACAGATAAGGGCATCCATATGTAAAGACTCAAAGATTAGTAACATTCTTATTCATCCACAATACCTTCTGAGCTGGGACAGGCAGTTGATGAGAATCCTGTCAAAACACATCCGCACATGTGTATCTGTATCACAGCGGGCTCGATCTATGAAATTTTACATTCTGGCTTTTCCTATGTTTCATATAGCCTTTGTGAGCTTAGAAATAATGTTTTTTGCCTGCCTGGGCAGCAGCTTACATGTGTAATGTGGTTCTTTGTGCATGTAGGACGGACTGCATTTTCTCTTCTCAGGTCTCTGTAGAGTTAGCTACAATCATCCAATCTTCGTACCATTTTTATGGCCTGTTGCGATGTTGTAATGTTTGCTTTAGTTTACTTTGTGTCAGTATTTATTAGAATTTCACTATGAAACAAAGTCTTAAAAAAATGAAAATATGCTCTCTGCTCCAAATATGCTCTTCCAATTTTTCTGCATCATAAAACTCGGTATGAATGGCATTTGCATCTTTGACCTCTTCTATATCTGTAGAACCTATTGTGTTTCTTACTTACAAACATTATTTTATTTTTTTTATTTTATAAAACATAAAATACATTAAGATCAATATATTAAAAATCTTACATTGGCATTGTCTTGCTTATTTCAAGACCCTGAGTAATCTAAAATGACCCTACATTGACGTTGAAACCTAACATACTTATGTATGATGTTTCTATCAGTCTAAAATGACATCATTAATTCATGTACATTAACAAAAGTTTCCAAAACACAAAACCCAAGCATTGTCATTACAAGCAGATGGTAGGAAGAGTTTGAAGAGTCCACTGAGGACAGTGGCCACAATATTTTATCTCTAAATGAGGCAGAAAGGTATAAAATGCAATACCCAGAGTGGACTACAACATAAAATTGATCTAATTCCATTAATTGACAAGATTTACTCTTCACCACATTTAATATTTGCATGAAATGTTAATAATTCCATTTTAGAGATGACAATATTAAAGACCAGTATGAAAAATAGTAGAGATTTTCCCTTTCATTGTTTGTTTACATTACCCCTAGAAAATGAGTCACGCCTAGAAAATGAGTCTCACAGAGGTTGAAGCAATTAATAAATCCCCTGTGGCCACACTGCAAAAACCTGATAAAATTGAATAAATTGGGTTATGGTAATAACTGCACTTATTTTTGTTAATCCTTTGACCTTGCTGAAACCATGTGCTGTATTACTCTGCTGCTGGACTCATCTCCATCCTGGCAGAGGCTACTGTAGTAGCAAACTAAAGTGTTAGGGAAGAAGAGAGAATGAATTAAATGTGACATTTAAAATCTACTGCAAAATGTTTGGAACCCCTTGAAGACAAAAGCTCTAAGAAAGAATTATGTGTTCTTTATGCGCTTCATACACTGTAATTTCCCAAAGATTTCTAATCAATTTAGTAACATATCAGCACAATATTTTTCAAAGCAGTTATCAATTTAGCAATAAGAAATATTAATCATTTACCTATTTTTATTTTTAAAAGGGCCCTTCCTCTTCTCATATAAATGTTTTCATTGTTCATTGTCTCCTCATACACACTTAAAAACCTGACTCATAATGGAGACATAGTCCTTTATACATGTCGCATCATCCAATGGCTTTGATTGACGATGATGATGCAGAATGTGTAATGCATCTGCGTCAGTCAATAGATCTGCAGACGAAATGACTGGAAATGAGAGAATTACCTAGTGTGATTTCTGGATACTATGAGCAATCTCAGTTCCCACTTTCATTAATGCAGCTTCCTCTCCAATAGCTGTTGATTTTTAATAATATAATAGAATCATCTAATTTTAGAGCTGTTAGAGACCTCATAGATCTTTGAACCCTTTTTTAAAAAATCTAGGTGAGAATACAAATACTCAGTCTAGTGAGGAATTCTTACTCAAGGTTAAATAGCGCGGTAGTGGCCAGTCTGAACCATATCTTTTTTTTTTTTTTTTAACATACAATGTTATTTCCTTTTTAAAATAACTTTTATGGTCTTTGTGTTTGGTGAATGCAATACAGTTCATTTGCCTCTTTTAACGATAAACATTCAAGGAAGTAGAAACAGCTTTAAGTTTGAAATTATGTTTAAAGTTCTAAGAAAATACTGAGAAAACCCAAATATTATTTTTTTTTCATTTTAAAATATGTTTATGTACTGTTCTTGGCTATGTACTTCAGAAAATTAGACACAGTCTATAATTAATGTTCATATTATGAAAGAAAAAATAAAACTCATTTCCTATGTGATGGAAGTCAAATGGGAGAACCCAAACCTCTGCATGAAATTCTATTAAAAACTGTCCCCATTATCATCTAAAATTAAAATGCTCCTTCTAATTATAAGCATTCTTCTCATTGATTCTCTGCATGCATTGATATTTATGGGATCAATATGTAATTTAGTATCAGTATGTTTAATCATAATCAGCCAGAGTGCTCTGTTTAGCTGAACCTATAAAACATACTATAATGATTCTAAAATGTTTAATTTAAGAATCACTGCCTCTGCGCATATGAATCAGAGACCTGTGTTTAATTATTGATGGTGATTAGTACACAGAAGCAGACAATCACCATCTGGTGGTAGAAATGGTCCTATAGCGGTCTTGCCTTCCCTCTTGGTTCTAAGGTAATGCATCACTGATTGGGTTTGCCCTTGATAGAAAAACTGGTTCCATTTCTATACCCCAACTGCTAGAATTTCTGTCCCTTTAATGCCTACATTGTCAATAGCCACTGTTTTCTGAGCTAAAACAAAGCCACCAGAATGATGGCATGGTCAAATGGGTTTCAGTATCAAAATCAGACCCCAAAGAAATTTTTCAGTGAGAATTTCTCACCCTGAATATGACTCATGAATAATAATAATAATGACATGAAAGTGATTGAATCTCAAGGTCAGCCATTTAGAACAAAAAGCAGTGCTCAAATAAAACCATAGCAAATGCCTAACATTAACTAATTAGGTAAATATTTTATTCAGAGAAGAACATGTGTATACGTGGGTGTATGAGAGAGTGTTTATTTTGATGTATGGCTGAGGTAGACAG
>NW_007728098.1:265769-266852 GCF_000696425.1 Galeopterus variegatus | reverse complement strand
ACATGCCATACAGCTATGTGGGCCTACAGAAATGTGTCAGGCACCACATGCAAAGTGGTAGCTGAACAAGGAAAATCCAGGCACTCCAAAACAGCTTTGATCTACTCTATCTATTTTGCATAGCAAGTATAAGTACCTACTGTCTGTTTTGTATAGTAGACTGCCATAAAACATTTCACTTGAAGAAAGTGTTTAATCATTAAAAAAGCCTCTAAAAATTTACTTGACTAATTCACAAAGGTGATGAGAACATAGCATCTAAGGAGTCAGACCTTAGTCTTAGTATGGCTTACCTGCAAGGATGGATGATGGTACTTAGGCTTCTGCTGCTGTTGTGACAAGTTCAGGAACTGTGGTAACCTTTGCAGAGGTGACTGTCTAGGAAAGAGATGGCAAAGAGATAGGCAGGGGAAGCTGAGACATACGGTAGTGCCAAGCAATGAGTGGGTTGAGTAAATGAGCTGCTGTCTGCTTTGCTCTCAGAACAAAGGTTGGAGAACAGATTTCTGTACATGACCTCTGCCAGTTGCAGGGGATTTGATCAGAGCTCTGGTTTTACAAAGAAAAATACAAGGTTCTTCATCCAATCTATTGATTTAATCCAACTTCCATGAAGAGGTTAAAAGCATCAAAGATTGCTGTACTATTTTCTTTATACATCATCCCTGAACTATAGATAGTTGTAGCTATAACTGTTCATGAAATATTCATTCACTTAATCATGGCTTAAGAAAAGTCAAGAACAATGACACAATTGTAGTGGGGCACACTAGTTCAAAAGGTCACCCATATATTTTCCTCAAAAAGTATTCTGGCAGAAGTTTTGAAAAGATGGTGATCTTTATCATAGAAAAAAAAAAATTGAGCCATGTCTTTGCTGCTGGGAAGAAATTCTATTTATTTTAGTCCAAAAAGATGCCAAAGAGGAGGATGCATTTTTGTATTGTACAGCAAGTTCTTCTTGGTAACACCTACACTTCATGGCAGAGTTCCCTCTATTAAAATAATTTGCACAAATTTCTACTGCTATAACCATGTAAGAGTGGTAATTTAAGGAGTCTGTGTTTTAATGTATAGTAAATA
>NW_007728098.1:263741-265354 GCF_000696425.1 Galeopterus variegatus | reverse complement strand
ACTGCTATAACCATGTAAGAGTGGTAATTTAAGGAGTCTGTGTTTTAATGTATAGTAAATATCTTTTTGAGATTGTGCCTCGTTTTTCATTCACTTCCTGTTTGTTTCACCCCTGACTCAAGAAGGTCTCTTTGATGTTATGACTGCCTCAGGAAGGAGGTTTTTAGATAGGTGAATAGAAAATGAGAGGGTAGTTAATCCAATTAGAAGTATAGTAATTCATGAGCAATTAGAGACAGAAAATCCATTTTGAAAAGTCATATCTGATGAGGAATTTCAGAACCTGCATTTGAGGGATGAGGTTAAATTGAGTTTTTAGAAAAGATCAACTTAGTATTTTTAATTTCTGACCATGTATGTTATTGTGAATGGCTCTCAGAGGGTCACTAGAGATATGTGTTACGAATGAGAAGCGAACCATTGTCTGCGTGAAATTAGGTGTGTGGCTCTCAGTGAATGATAACAGCAAAATCCAAAGAAATCCCTAGTAAAGATGCTTATAAGAAGGCTTAATAAAACAGTACAAATTTAGCACCTTTGCATTATAGCAAAAGGCAAAGAAATATTACAAAACAGGTAGGTTATAATGAAATGTAGTTTAAAATCTTGATAGCTTATAGAAAAATATGCTATCCTATTAGAAAAACTGTTAAAGTATTAGCCACAAAATGCATTAAAATTGCTCAAATAAGAGAAATATTCTTAAAATAACTGAATTGCAAGATCTGAAGAGATTTTAAAGGTTATTGAACCTTCTGGCTCAGTGTTTAAATATCCACAATGGCATCCCTTGTAGAGGGCCATTCGTTCCTGAACACACCCAGGGAATCATGATGCATTTGTTGCAACAAACAACATCACTTAAATTAATATATCTAGGATCAGAAGACTTTAAGTTTGGTATGGACTCTACAATCAGTGATGATGAGGTTTAAATTTAGATGAGGTATTTACTTTCCATATATTAGCATCCTCATCTGTAAAATGGCACTAATGATGCTTTTTCAACCAATCATACAATATTGCAAGACAGTCCTAACATGATAATGATCCGAGACAACACAGAAAGGCGTGAGACATGGTATGAGTGCAAGGCTCTATAAAATAATTTGGGGTGCCCTGGTCTCCCAAGAAACTGCTAAATTGAATTAATACATCCACTCTGTGAAAAACAGATTTTGCTTCCTTTACGTGTCAGTGATTTCCTGCTCAGCTTCTGAAATTTTGATGAGTATAGATGGAACATCATGATGTTTCAAAGACAGAGTTTGCACATGGTTCCATACAGTTCTGCCTCTCACACCACAGTATGGAGAAATTCCCCTGTGCATGATTGTTCAAAGTAAAAGTGCTAAATTAAAAATAAAGGTCAATCATAATCTAGTCTATAAATTCACTCAGAACTAAATCACATTAATCTCACTGCCTGAACAGACATTTAAGTGAAAAATACACCAAACTATGATGTGAGCACTCAGAAGATGCTGAAGGGCCAAACACTCAAAACCCAGAGACATGCTTTTGAATTCACTAATCCACTTTTCCATTTCTCCTATTAGTTGTTTGCAGACATAGAGTTTCAAATATAAAGTTAAATATGCATTTTTTAACCT
>NW_007728098.1:262293-263362 GCF_000696425.1 Galeopterus variegatus | reverse complement strand
TTTAAGTGAAAAATACACCAAACTATGATGTGAGCACTCAGAAGATGCTGAAGGGCCAAACTCTCAAAACCCAGAGACATGCTTTTGAATTCACTAATCCACTTTTCCATTTCTTCTATTAGTTGTTTGCAGACATAGAGTTTCAAATATAAAGTTAAATATGCATTTTTTAACCTAAAGTATAGCAGTGAAGATTTAAATTATCTGTGGGATGTAGAAACAATCTTGTACCACAAATAATTAGCAGATTTAAAATTCAAAGTGTTAAAAATTACCTGATGAAGCAAGACATATTGCATTACAGTAAAAGGTAATGAAATATTATGAAACAAATAGGTTATAATGAAATGTAGTTTAAAATCTTGAAAATTATAGAAAAGTATGCTATCTTAGTTCTCACTCCCCATCCACCTTCCTTCAACAACACAGTGCCCTAAACTCCCACTTCTAGTAATATTGCATGAGTATATACATTTTAAAACATTTTTACCTTATAAAAAGGAATTCATGTTATATTTAATTTTTTGAGAATGACTGTTTCCACTTAATATTATACTGCTAGGGTTCATCCATAAGATGCTACATCACTACAGTTTGTTTTGATGGTGGTAGGCATAATAATGACAACCAAAGATATCCCTGTCCTAATTCCCCAAACCTGGGAATATGTTAAATAACACGGCAAAAGAAACTTAAGATTGTAGATGGAATTAAGGGGATTAGATGTGGAGATTATCCTCAATTATCAGGATGGGTCTAATGTAATCACAAGCATTCTCCTAAGTGGAAGAGGGAGGCCAGAGAAAGCACTTCAGAGTCATTCTATATGAGAAAGACTCCACTGGGCATTGCCGGCTTTGAATATGGAAGAGGGCAATAAACCAAGGACTGTGGGAAACCTCTAGAAGCTAAAAAGGGGAAAAGAAAACCTACCTTCCCTAGAAAGAAACAAAGCCCTGCTTATACCTTGATTTTAGCCCAGTGATACTGTTTCAAACTTCAGATCTCCAGAGCAGTAAGATAATAAATTTGTATTATTATAAATTATGAAGTCTGCAGTAATTTATAA
>NW_007728098.1:259960-261829 GCF_000696425.1 Galeopterus variegatus | reverse complement strand
TTTTTGTACATGTGCAGTTTTTCTCTTAACCATTCGTTTTGACATGACATTGTTGTAGCTAAGGATTTAAGAATGGTCAAAGCTAAGAGATAAATTCAAATTATTATCCAAAACTTTATATTCTTACCAACAATGAATAATAAATTATGTAGTTCTATATCGTCTTTGCATTGTTAAACTTTATTTTAGCTTTTTTTCTAATTAAATAGGTTTAAAATGCTCTCATTGCAATCTTGATTTGCAATTCCCTGATTATAGGTGATTGTAAATAGTATTTTAGCTTGCAATCTGGTCAAATGTCCTTTCTTCTAGAAATGTTTGTTTAATTTGCCTATTTTAAAATTAGGTTATTGATATCTTTCTATTAGTGTTTTTACACATTTTTGATACTCTTGTTTTTGTCAGTGATATAGACTAAAATTTTTGACGACTTACATGACTGAGAGTATTTTAATGTGACAGTATTGCTAGATAAAAACCTAGGTTCCAACATTTTTTCCTTCAATACCTTGAAAACTATGTTCCATGCTGCATCTAGTATAATCACCAAAATGTGTCTGTCTTTGAATATGATCTGTTATTTATCTAAGGTTTGAAATTTCTTTTTTTTATGTCTAGTATTCTTGCATTTTATTACTGTATCTAAGTGCTTCTCCAAGTTGTTACTTTATAAGCACTTTCAAACTGAAGTATGTCATTGTCATTCTTATTTTTNCCAACATTTTTTCCTTCAATACCTTGAAAACTATGTTCCATGCTGCATCTAGTATAATCACAAAAATGTGTCTGTCTTTGAATATGATCTGCTATTTATCTAAGGTTTGAAATTTCTTTTTTTATGTCTAGTATTCTTGCATTTTATTACTGTATCTAAGTGCTTTTCCAAGTTGTTACTTTATAAGCACTTTCAAACTGAAGTATGTCATTGTCATTCTTATTTTTTCTTATTTTTGATTATAGAAAATTTATCTCCATTATTTACTCAAGTCTTTATTCCTCTTTATTTTCATTTTTATCTCTTCCTAGGGCTGGCATTATACCAGCAATTTACTTCTGTCTTCTGTATCTCTTAGCCATGTTTTCTGTTTCTTTATTCTTTCCTTTCTTTATTGAAGGGGAATCGATTGTTTTAATTTTATCTTCTAGTTCGCTAATTTATTCCTCAGATTTACTTCATATTTTCTTTTTCAAAGTGTATTTTAGCTATTATATGTTTCATACATTTCTGGGGTTTTTTTATGCTTTCTTGAATTTATGTTGCTAATCTTCACATGGGCATTGTGAAGTCACTAGCATCCCCAAGTCACTAGCTGACTAGTACCATAATTGCTCTAGGTTGTAATCCAATTTTGCAATGAACTCTTTTGCAATTTGAAAGTAAGAACACAAATTGACTTCTAATTTATAGACTATGTGAGTTAGTAGATTTTAGCAAAGGGTGCTTTCTAATTTCTTGACTAATCTCTGAGCCATCTAAACTCTCCCCAAGAGATACAGCATGGTATGAGATGTTGAGTACCAACTTCTTAAAGGCTACTGAATTAAAAATCATGATTCATTCAAAGTCAGCCTAGGGCAGTACGTGACTCACACACAGTAGTCATTAAATAAATATTTGCTTAATGAATCAATGAATAGGTACCATGTGGCATAGCACAAGCTAGTGATCTTCACTTCTTATTAAAGTAGAAGACTTCCAGATGAAAATAGAAACTCGGGTTTCTGATTTGTCTGCTATTTATAAAGCTTTGTGAGTTGGTCAGATAATAATGCTCCCCTCACTTTGGAATTCTACAGATTCTGATGCTTTTAAAAAGGTAACGAGGTACAGAATGTTCCTATAACATCATTTCACTGAAAATCCTCCTC
>NW_007728098.1:256017-259624 GCF_000696425.1 Galeopterus variegatus | reverse complement strand
TTTCTGATTTGTCTGCTATTTATAAAGCTTTGTGAGTTGGTCAGATAATAATGCTCCCCTCATTTTGGAATTCTACAGATTCTGATGCTTTTAAAAAAGGTAACGAGGTACAGAATGTTCCTATAACATCATTTCACTGAAAATCCTCCTGTATGGACATTTAACAACCCTGCCCCAAAATGTTGATTTTACTTTTTGAAGTAGTGGGATAAAAAACTGAAATGAGGGAAAAAGAAGGAGAAGTTAAAATGTAACAGACCTGTTATGTAGAAAAGAGGAAAGAATCCGGGTCTCATGAGCAGCAGATACCAAGACAAAATTAATATGCAAGGATTTTATTAGAAAAAACACCTCTGAGAAAAAAATATGGATGGAACCATAAAAGACTGGCAGAATGCTGGTGTCAGATCATGATGCAAGTCTGACTCTGAGTGAAGGAGGGAGGGGTGGAAGATTAGGTGTAAGGATCTTAGACCACCATGAAATCTAGAGTGTTGTACAAGATCTTTGAGGAGTCCTCAGACCAAAGCCAGCATCAGAGGGGAATCTCTATGAACAGACCTGCCTTAGAATCTCAGCTAAACTCTGTCACTGGCTGGGAGTAGCTTCTGAGAGACATGACCCAGTGCAAATGTAGCCATGGACGTATTAAAATTTCAGACTTCTGGGCCATCAATGATGAAAATTTTCCAAGTGGACAATAATGTGATCAGAATGGAATTGAGGAAAATAACATAAACATCTCAGATCTTGTGGATATCTTTATCCACATATTTATACAAGAGACATAAGCTTTTGCTTATAATCAATGGCAACCAAGAGACTTTTTATAAAGCTTATGCACTTATATGAAATCTATACATATCTCCCTATAAAAACAACACTTCTTGCCTTGTTAAGTCATGCTGTGGGTCAATTTTTCCGAGTATTGATAATGCCAATTTAGACCGGAGGTGGAGAACTTTCTGTACAGAGCCAAATAGTAACTGACATCAGTTTTGGAGGCCAAATAGTTTCTATAACAATTCTTCAACTCTGCCTTATCATGTGAAAACAGCCATAGATAATATGTAAATGAAGAGGCACAGCTGTACTCTAAAAAACTTTATTTACCAAAGCAGGTGGCACCCTGGATTTGGCTCACAGGCTATAGTTTGTAGTTTGCTAAACACTGATTTAGATATTGCAAGTAATCAAATACATATACATGGTCAGTCACATCAGATCATTCTGAAATTCAAGATGGCATGGTATATAAGAGGTTTCATATTTAAGGAATTATGAAAAGTAAAGCTCAATAGGTAGACAAGTCCCAAATTCTGAAATGTCATTATGGTCAACTTCAAAGAATTTGAATTTTAATGATGGGAAGTCTTTGTTAAGTTTTATGCAGGAGAATGACATAAACAAATCCATATTTATGGATCAATCACGTGAGTAGTGAAAAGGAGGTGAGGCTGGAGAATGAATAGCTACGAAATTATGCCACAACTAGGTTATTAAAATATAAAGGCCTAACTCAAAAGTAGGTGACTGTGGTGATTAAGGGAAAGGAGCAAATTAGAATGCCCTAACGCATGTAAAATTCTCAGGAGGCAGTGAATTTAGAGGTAGAGAATAAGCAAGGGAAAGTATCCTAGAATGATCCAAAGCTTTATTTAGACTTGAGCCCCTGGATAAATGCTTCTGCTCTTTTCTAAAAGAGAGGACATAAAAGGTGTACCATATTTTGAGTTTGAATTGCCTGTGGGATGTTGACATAGAAATGTCTACTAGGCTGTTGTTTGGCTTCTGTGCTCAAGAGGTAGGTGTATACAGTAAAGAACAGTGAACGGAACATGGTACTCTGGGAACACCAATATATAAGAGAAGGATGAATGAAGATGGAAATTAAAGGAAGATTTGCATTACTGTTATTTCTCATTACCTTTTTAATCTTCTTTTTGAATGTTAGTTTTTCCAGGGTCCTGTCATTACTCCCCATTTTTTTATCACTTCAAATGTTTTAATCTGGATGATCTTATCCATTTAAACCTTTGCTTCCAAGTTTATGAAACTTCCAGATACTATTTCTTTTCTGAAATTCGAATTTATATTTCCAGTAGAATACAAGTAGGACCAGCTCCGGACAGCATAAATTTAAAATGTCTAACACTCATCTAATTATCTTACCCAACCAATACCGTGGACCTCTAAACTCTCAAGAAAAATTAACATTGTCAGCATCTACCCACTGTATTTCTTTCCTCATTTTTCACATGTAGTCAACAAACCCAGCACATTGCCTCCCCTCAGATGTGTTTCCCTCTCTACTGACATTGTCTTAAATTTCACCACCTCCTCTCTTGGATGGTTGAATATCGGACCTGAAGTATTCAGTCCCAGTGTCTCCCAACTCCATTCCATGTCCCACACTGCTTCAGTAATTGTACTGAAAATAAATTTAGTTGTTTTTAACACGTGGAATTATTTAGCCTTGGATAACCCACCCCCAACAGTCATGTGTGATATAAGATTTGACAGCAACTTTTTTTGACCTGTTGGAAGGACCATGTTGTCTGGCATTGGAAGAGAGCTGAATAGTAAGACCAGAGCTGACCAAGAAAATTTTCCAAATTTTCTTTCACAAAGATTGTACCATATTAATTTTCCAAATCTCCTCCTTCAATGTCATCATCCTTTTAGCATATATTATAATTCCTACATCTATTTGTTTTTTTTTTCCTTCTAGTCATATGTAATTGCGGTTTTAATTTGAATTTTCCTAATAACTAATAGTATTGAGTATGTTTTCATATGATTATTTGTCATCCATATATCTTCTTTGGTAAAATGCTTGTTCAAATCCTTTGAACATATTTTATTCTTTTTGTTATGTTGTTCTCTTATTGTTGAGGATTTTTTTTCTTATCTTGAGGCAGTTTTTTTAAAAGTTGTGGAAAGATACACATAACAAAATTCTAGACTTAAAAAAAAAAAAAATTTGGCCACAAAGCAAGTCTAAGGAAATTTAGAGAATTTACAAATGTGTGGAAATTAAACAACACTCTCCTAAATAAACAATGGGGAAAATAAAAATCACAGATAAATTAGACAGGATTTTGAGATAAAAATAAAAATGCAAAATATCAAAATTTATAGAGTGCATGGTTCCTGCAGTACTTAGAGGAAAATTTATACTTGCAAACACCTACATTAAAAATAAGAAAAATCTCAAATTAGTAAAGTAAAATTCTACATTAAGAAGATAAAATAAAAAAAATTAAACCAAAAACAAATAAAAATAGGAAATAACAAAGATTACAACAGAAATATATAAAATAGGGAATTAAAAATCAATAGAGAAAATCAACAAAACCAGAAGTTGATTTTTTAAAAAGACCAAGAAAATTTGCAAACCTTTATCTAGTATATGTTGCCACCTGATCGAGAAAAAAAGAGAGAAGACTGATATTACTAACATCAAAAATAAAGCAAGGTCATTATTTCATTGTCATTATGTTTTTTGGGTGGTAAGATTTAGTTTCTTTCTCTTTCTCATTTACATTTTTGTTCTATCACTGTGTTTTGTTTTCTCTTGTGTATTCATGGTAGTGTTTATCATTTT
>NW_007728098.1:253558-254943 GCF_000696425.1 Galeopterus variegatus | reverse complement strand
GTTGAATCTGTTTGGGGATCTTTGAGACTCCTGGATCTGAAGGTCCATGTTTCTCCCTATAGTTGGGAAGTTTTCTGTTATTATTTCATTGAGTGGGTTTTCCACACCTTTTCCTTTCATTTCTCCTTCTGAAACACCCATGATTAGAATATTTGTGCACTTAAAGTTGTCTGTTAGCTCTCTTAGATTTTCTTTATTTTTAAAATTCTTTTTTCTGTTTTCTTTTGTCTGCTGGGTTTATTTCAAAAAGACTATCTTTAAGATCAGAAATTCTTTCTTCTGCTTGTTTTAGCCTGCTGCTTAAGCTATCAGTTGTGTTTTTTTTTAATTTTTATTTTTATTTTGTTGAGTGAATCTTCCAGCTCCATTAGTTCTGCTACATTCTTTTTTAAGGTATTAACCTCTTTGTAAATTTCCTCCTTCATATCCTATATTTTTTTTTTCTCTTTTCATTATGTTGTCTGAGTCTTCTCATATCTCAGTGAGTTTCCTTAAGATTGTTGCTTGGGATTCCTTTTCAGTCATTTCAAGGGTTTTCTGCTCTACACAGTCTGGTATTTGAGAATTACTGTACTCTTTTGGTGGTGTCATATTTTCTTGAGAGTTTGTATTTCTAGTATCTCTACTTTGATGTCTGGTCATCTGGTAGAGCAGTTGCTTCCTCTGTTACTTTGGAGTGGGCTTTGAGGAAAGAGACATCATCTTCTTTTTCTGGTCTCCACTGGTGATTCTCCTTGTGTCGTTGCAGTTGAGCATCAGGTGGGCTGCCTGCATGGTGGCTGTGGTTACTGCTGTGACATTGAGCCACATTTGTAGCAGCCATGGCTGTGGCAGTGGCTATGGTGGGCAACCACATGGGATTGGTGTGTTTGGCATGCTCTCTTACCTGCTCCCAGAGGGAGGGGGCTGCCCTCCACTCCCCTTGGGCATTACTTTCTTTCCTGCTTCTGGGTCTAGGGTGCTGCCCTTGGTTCTTATTTCCACATCTCTTTGATAGGAAGAAATAAAAAGAACTTCTCAGGAGAAGTTGTTACGATAAAATCACATTTTTCTTGTTAACTCCAAATTTCAGATTTTATATTCTAGTCATATTTCCTTCCAGAATTTATTTAACAAGGGCTATGTGTGGCCCTAATCTGACCAGCTGGGATAAGAAGAAGCAAGCAGTAAGTATAATGAACATATCTGATGATTGTTCAGAGCCATTTTTTCTTAAGACAAAATATTGCTTCTCCAATTACCCCTCCCCAACTGTGTAGTTCATTGTTAATTCTATTTGAATATTACATCTTTAATAATAATAATAATAATTATTATTATTATAATTAATATGATAAAGATTATAAGTATATGCTATTTTAATATGCCTGACATTGTTATAAGTG
>NW_007728098.1:242750-253309 GCF_000696425.1 Galeopterus variegatus | reverse complement strand
TCTATTTGAATATTACATCTTTAATAATAATAATAATAATAATTATTATTATTATTATTAATATGATAAAGATTATAAGTATATGCTATTTTAATATGCCTGACATTGTTATAAGTGCTGTACATACATTAACTCACCCAATCTCCAAATCCAATCAACTAGGTAGTTGCTATTATTGTTCTTACTTAGAGATGAGGAACTGAGAATACAACTGGCCCAAGGTCACACTGTATGTAAGTTGTTTTACTGGGTATGTGCCATGCCATCTGATTTCACAGTGCAAGATCTTATCTGTTACCTAATACTGCCTCTGCTAACCATGTGCTGTACTGAAATTCATACGACTGACAGTATAGACTAATATTATTTTTGCCATTCTTATCACTTCTTGAATGAAATTTAGACTCTTCAATTTGCAATACAGAAAGGTTCAAATATTTCTGCATCATATTTTGTCTCCAACCTCATAAGTGTTCTCCTGACTGAGTCTTGGCACATGTTGATTCTGCTGACAATTTGCAATACAGAAAGGTTCAAATATTTCTGCATCATATTTTGTCTCCAACCTCATAAGGGTTCTCCTGACTGAGTCTTGGCACATGTTGATTCTGCTGCCTTGGAGAATCTCTACCTGGTTTGACTCAGCCTGGTGATAACTGGGATCACAACCAGTGACATGAAATTTGTCAGCATTTGTGTCTTCTATAAAATATGAATCACTAAATTTCAAGGTGCTTTGTCAAATAGATTTTCATTCTCAATACTTAATAGGCATTCTGAAAATGCATGAATAAATAAAAATCAGAGAACATGTTATCATCCCTAATTACTTAAAACCTTAACTTTTAAATAGAGCATGTTTGGCTGTATTGTCAATTTATAAATGCTTTGGTCCTTTTGATTACATGAAGTGCAGATGCTACATTGTCCTGTATTTTGCTGTGAACATTGAAAGTCATAAGGCCTAAGACAGCCTTTCAAAATAGGCTGCTTTTAGAGAAAATATCGGTAGGGAATTTTTTCTTCTATTAATATCTTCTGCACAATCAGTTCTATTTTAGGAAAACATTCTGAGGTGTTTCATATAAGTATTATTTCCAAATTGATGTCCTTTGTTTACAGGGTAGCAAAATAGATCAGAAAAAAATAAAATGACTGGGTTGGTTTTACATTGGCTTATTTCATGCATTTCTTAATTTAATATACATATATTGACCTTTTTCTTTGTGTTAAATCTGTCTTCAGGAAGTTTACAATATAATGGAATACATACACTCATTCAATAGTGCATCCAACCCATGAGTATTTATTGTGTCTACAATATACCTTGCAAGGGACTGCCCACTTAAGCTTAGTAGGCTTGAATACAGCCTTATAACCCCAAGGTCATGGGTTCAGATCCCCCTACTGGCCAGCCATCAAAAAATGAAGAACATACAATACACCTTGCGTATTTTCCCCACATAAACAACAAACAGTAATAAACACTATAAGTTTTCTGGAGAAGTCATGTTTTGTGAGTAGGGGTGAGTTTGTTATAGTGAGTTGTAATAGTGCAGGGATAAAACACTTCCCTGCTGTAGAAGAGTGGAAAAGAGAACCAGAAGTAATCTCTCAAAGGACATTAGATTTTAAAGGGTGAATTCTTGTTCATATCATATGACCTTGGAGAACTAACTCAACTTTCTTGAGCTCAGATAAATCCATCTGATAAAGAATAAAATTTAACCAGTAACCGTACAAGTGCTGTCATTGATTTACAATATAAATTTTGTAAACTTATGGAAATAAGGAATATAGCTAATAAAAATCAAGTGTAATATATACCAATAGGCTTAAAATTTGAAAAAAGTGACTAGAGTTTAATTTAAAGAGCCTCAAACCGGAGAATTTACACCTTTTGTATACATATACCACTGTCGAAAAACTGTTTTAACATCCTTTCGTCATTAAAAATTTGAGTATACTCCTCAATGTGTAAGTATTTATTCACTTGTAAATTATTTAAGCCTGGAAAAAACACATTCAATTTACGTATAATTCTACAGAGTCTAGACAACCTGGTAATACTTTCCAACTCATTTTATAATCTTGTTACCTGAACTTCTCAAGGAAAATATGAGAAAGAAAAATTATGAACCAATCTTGATCAAAAACGTAAATAAAATTCAAAATGAAATGTTAATAAATTGAACCTAGCAATACATTTTAAAAATTATAAAGTTGAGTAAAACTGAGAAATGTAAATTTGGTTTCATATTAGAAAAAATCAAGTTATGTAAATCACAACATATACTTTCAAATTAATAGATGTGGAGAAGGCATTTGATAAAATTCAACAATCCAGTGACAATTAAAAAAGCCTAAACTCATTTTTAGCAAACTTGCAATGGAAGAGAAAAAAAACTTTAATCTGATAAAAAGTGTCTAAAAAATGTGCAAGGGAAACCTCATACTGAATGGTAAAATATTTTTTTTTATATATAATTAGAAAAAAGACAAGGGTGTTCACTATATCCTCCCTTATTCAATATAATATACTAACAGTCTTGGCTAGGTTCTGTGGCAAGAAAATCTTATAGAAATAAAATTATGGTGAGGAAAGATATTCAATTGCTATTATTCTTGAATCATATAATTGTGTATGTAAAATTCCAGTTGACTTGTACTAGTTAGAATGAGCAAAATTATTTTGTGACAACAAAGAACCACAAAATTTCAGAAGCTTAAAATAGCAAAAACTTCTTTCTTGTTGACACTATGTGTCCAACAAAAGTGAGCAGAGATGTACTCATTGCATACTCTCGGGGACCCTGGATGATCATGGCCCAACTGAGACATATTAGAATAGAAGTGAAAGTTGAAGTTGATCACCAGCAATTAAATTTTTCCACCCCGAAGTGGCAAGCGCCATATGTTCACTTATATGTTATTTATTTCATTGGCCAAAGAAAGTCAGGAATATGCCTCATTTCAAATGGATAGGAAAGTGTAATGCAATGCATGTTTCCAGATTGAGGAAACTGAAATATTTGTGAACAGCAGTAATGGCAGACAACAGAATCTGCGAGTCAAGTTGACACCAGTAATAATGTTCAACAAAGTCGTGTGATAGGAAATATATAAAGCAATTGCACATTCACTAGCACAATAGTTAGAAAACATAATTTTAAGTAAAATTATGAATTTCTTAATAAATGATGCTTAAATAATTAGTTACCCACTTCGAAAATAAATAAATTAAAATTTGATGCCAACCTCAGTGTATACACCCTTGTCCATGTCTGGACCTTTCATTACAAGCCCCACTAACCTCTGACCTTCATCCTCTCTTCTTCACATTCTTTTCTCTCAGGGCATAGAATCTTAAATATTCTGAGGAACAAGGTAACATTTCTAAAATCAAGTACAATGTATTTTGAGAAGTAAAATAAAATTAAATTAAATTAAAAATAATAAATAAATAAATAAAAACTTTAAATTTTTTTTTTGTCTCTGCCATTAATTTTAAAAGTCTGTTTTGAAAAATAATAAAAACAGCAATCACCTTCATTCCCCTCTGGTCTGGTTGTGACACCCATTCATAGAGGCAGGAGAAAAAAAAATCATCTGGTAACCTAGGCCTATGGTATGGGGAAGGCTACAGCATTTAAAAGCAAACAAACAAAGCTCTAAGAATAAAAGCATATTGCCTGTTAAACACCCAGGAGAAATTGGAGACATAAGCACACTTTGGAAAACTATTACTGTTCCCATTTGTGAGGGATGAGGATCATGCCTTGGGGTGGGGGTTGGGGGCAGTGGAAACAGGCAAGAACATACATATTCAAGTAATACTAGAAATTAAGGATTGTGGCAATGTAATGTGGATGGCTGGGGGAGATGGGAAAGTCGCCACGATTTCCAATGTCAGATGCTGGTAGGCTCACCAACAAACAAATGGGATCAAAGGTCATCGCAAGAGTGAGTAGTTTTAATGGTAATGGTGATGTTAAGTGTTAGCCAGCAGTAGTGAATGCAAACAGAAATACTCAACAAGCCTTTTGAAAGGGAAAGTTGTAACCCAGGTCTGAAGTTGGAGTTCAAGTCAAAAATCCATGAAGAAGTAATGATTTACTGACTTTATTCAGTAAACTCTGCTCAATTCCAGGAAGGTACATGAGCTAAGGCTGCTGATTGAAATTGTTGGACTGGCAAATCCTGTCTTTGTGTGGAATCTTTTCTTATCAACACTGAGGATTATCTATACACAGTAAAACTGAACGCAGAATGCCATCTCTCTCTTTCTTCTTCCTTTTTTCCTTCCTTCCTTCCTTCCTTCCTTTGTCTTTTAGAATCAAAAGGAAAATGCAATGTGGTTGTCTCTGAGGAAATATCAGAAAAAGCATGGAGACTTTTTATCAATTTCACTCATGGTGGATATCTAAAAAAAAATAGTGATGGTAATGAATTATACTTATGGCATTTAAACATTATGATCATTAATAATAAATGAGAATGTGCCTTTATTTATTTATTTATTTATTAGAATATCATCAAAATTTACCCCTGAATAGCTTATGTTACTGCTTAGACAAAACTTAAACAATAGACCTTTTTTTTTCTATAAGACCATAGCAATAATCACAGACAAGAAGGGAGACTAAGAACTGCAGGAGGGGAAAGAGGAAGAAAATATCATCACTGAGGATCACAGAGCAGAGTGGGAAGATGGCAAATTTCTTGAGAAAGAAAATTATAAAATACCTTCTATCGTGCTTGGATTAGATGTAGGTTTGCATTATGCCATTATATGCACAGATTTATACTTACATGAATTTAAATTGTAAGTGGAGAAAATTATTTTAATTGAGCTACTTAGAAAACACCTACAGCAAAACCAAAAGTAAACAGTGTGATGCATTACACTTTCCAGGGCACTGTATTTTAGTGAGTGCGTTTTATCTTTATGGTAATTATCAAACACTTATGTTTTATGGATAAGGCCCTATAGCACAATTCTTGGTCTACTTTGCATATCTGTGATGATTTGCTCCCCTTCTAAATACAGCACAAATGTTTTTGTCTTTATGAAATTGATCTTGTTCCATGGTGGCTGGTTCAAATTATTAAGCCTGTATCCAGGGTATCCTTGCAGAATACGAGTCATCTTACAATAATAAAAAAAAAATGCGTTTTCTTCATTTTCTTTGATTTTGTTTTTCTTACTCTCCAGCTTCAATATCTGAACATTCCTTTAGCTAACTTTCGGTTAATTAAAAAGCTTGTAGCAGAGTACTGAGTGTGCACACAAGAAAACCTCAAGCAGTGCAGATGGCCCCACCTCTGCACTCAGAAGCAGGAAAGTAGTCCTCTGAAACAGCTGTGGGCTGGGAGGCTCTGAAGGAGCTCTGCCTTCTGGCATGCAAATACGAAGAGTGTATCTGACTTGAATTTCCAGTGCTCAAACCAACTAATGCTACAGTAAATAGCTTTTCAGCTGCAAGAGTGTTCAAAATTTACTCTCTGCAGCCATAATTTTTTGCTGAAGTTGCATGCTATCTGGAATGATGTATATGCAACATATTCTCCAGAAAGCTGTGGCTGCATGTATGTGAGTATAGAGGATGGAGGAGTTGGAGGAAGAAAAGGCAGTGGTACCACAGATGTTTTTTAAGAGCTCCCATTTGATCTCCATAAAGAAACCTTAAGGTTTAGAGCTAATTGTACCTTCATACATTTTTCCTCCAGTTGCTCATATGCCAAAATTTGGGAAAATTCTAGCATCCTACAGCTTAATTGCAATCAGCACTTACCCTACCATACTGTATAAGCAATAAATATTGATTAAATGTAAGTGCATTCTACTATATCTCCCCATCCTCAATCCCAAACACAAAGAACAAAATTACTAAAGGGCACAGAGTATAATTCCTTCTTGGTGAGCATGAGGAATCTTGCTGTAAAAGCAAACTAAAAGTCATCGACTCCACGATAGTCCCAAGGGCCTGTTACAGGAAAAGAGGTCCCAACCCATAATCAAGAAATGAATATCAGTTCCAGGTAAAAGTCTCCATATACCAGTGATTGAACTACCTGTTTGGACATTACTTTTAAATTAGTGAATTATGCTATAGCCAGAGGAGATTGTTCTTCTGATAATTTAATCTCTGTATAGGCAAGTTACTACTTCTCTCTACATATCAGGAAATAAAATCAGCAGATTAACAAAAAATAAGATGAGATGGTGCTCACCACTCAAGTACAGAGAACAGTAGCCATTCTCAATCAAATAACTCCTAGGCTTCTCTTTAAAACTCTAATAACTGGATTTCGTAGTTATTATGCATCAGTGGAGAGGGAGAATTCATTGGGACCAAAGGATGCAGGCAACGTGAAGCTCTTATCTCATAGTGCATGGCTTTACAGGACAAAGAGTACTTGTGTTTACAAGAGAACCATCTTCTGCAGACAGGGCTTATTACACTTCATTTAGGAGCCAACGATGTGGTTACGGTATTTATCTATTACTATAATAAGAAAACCAAATAAGCTTTTGTCCCTCATTACATTTTTGGTGCTTTTTATTCAAGAACAAAAACCAGATTTTTGTTTTTAAAATGCCTTTATTTTTAATGCTTAAATTAAGAATGCATTGAAATACAAGTTAGTGTGCCAAGATTTAGGGTGGAAATGCATTCAAGATTTATATAATAAGTGAGCAGAAACACATCACTTGTTATTTTGCTAATGACTTATATTACAACTTTACTTTTAAGGGATTTAAATATGAGGTGAAAAATCCATGAACCATTTAAGATATAAACAAATTAAGTAACTATTGTCTAGAAAATAATCTTTGCATGTGGGTATAATAAAGCTATCCAGTAAAGGCCACTATCAAAGTAATCACTTATCTTGAATCTAACAAAAATTTTCTTAGCAAAAAGAGCCCACTATAATTCTTTTTGAATGAACAACCACTTTTAAAAGACGTTGCATAAAATTCCACTGTTATAGCTCTAGTGGGTTGTTAATGTTAAAAATAAATTATGAGATGCTGTTTTTTTGGACTGAGCTCCTGCACTTAGCCCTAACAGACCAGACCAAACCAAAATGTATTTACTCTGCTAAATGCCACATAATCGAAGTAAAACCTCAAGAAAGCAGAGAGATCCCAAAACAGACCAGTTTCTCCAGAAAACAGGAGATTCCAGTCTACCTGAGTCAGTCTAACAAGGTTGTACCCTCTGCTTTAATCCTTATTTAAAAAGTAACTTGAAATAATCTGATGTTAACAAATCTGTTTTCTTTTTTTCTATTGTTCGTTTTCTTTGTCCCAACCTTACAAAATCTACTGTTCTACTATTTCCCAGTGGGAGCTGTCATTCTGTTTTGTAGAATGGAAGCTGCCTGTATTCATGAATCGTAAATAGAAGCCAATCAGATCTATAACTAAATTTGTTATAATTTTGTCTTTTGACAGTAAGGATTTTCTTAGTAATGTCCCTTACCAGTTGGAGTAGATTTATGGACCAGCTCATAAATGTTTTCTGATTTTTCCAAGTTAGTTATAATTTTATTAACTTATTATTTTTTATCCTAGAGATAAAAGCAGAATGTCCAATTCTAAGAGATGATACATTCATGAATAGAGATCATTTCAAATACTAAAAATTTCTACTGAAATTTAAAGCTACAATTGCATATTAGGAGAAGGTGCATATCCTCTATAATATGGTCAGAACATTGATGTCATGGCTTTGCCTTTTCGGTCTAAAGAAGGGATCCCTAAAACTGGCAGTGCTGATGAATATGATTTGTACTTGGTAAGTGTACTTCTTGGTGCACATTTTGGAAGGGAAGGAGCACCAGAAGCTGACTAGGGGACAAGAGGGTGATAGAACACTACTATGACACTGACTCATAAGGATTCTGGAGCTGGTGAGAAGAATTAAACTTATGTTCAGTTTCTGCACTAGAAATCAAGCACAGATGTTCATGAGGAGATGCTCTAATATAATTTTCAAACTAGCTCACAGCAGGCAAAACCAATGACTACACAAAGGCAATAATTCTTTATTTTTGTTTTGGGTCCTCTTGTGAACTCTTAAAAATTGTGTTTACAATTGTGTGTGTGTGTGTGTGTCTATGTCCAGAGAGAGTTCACGGCTTTGATTAGTTTTTCAAGGAGAACTGTCCCCACACTAGCCACCATATACCTCTGTACTCGGTTCAGACCACTGGCTTCAAGGTGAACACGTAGCTTTCAATACAATGGGGAAATCATGGCTGGAGTTAGAACTTGTTTTGCTCCCCTGGCCCACTGTTTCCTTAGGGCTAGAAAACTGACCTGTCACTTCAGCTCAGAGGGTCTCCAGAGCAAGGGATGCCACCATGTGAGGCATCTCTGTGAGTACTACAAAAAGGAACATTTTTCTCCCCCTGGCTGTTGCAAGCCCACACCAGACACGGAATGGAGTCCAGCCTTATGTGGCTGGTCCGACTTTGTGTAGGATGCAATCAAAACATTGCCACCATGTGAGGCATCTCTGTGAGTACTACAAAAAGGAACATTTTTCTCCCCCTGGCTGTCGCAAGCCCACACCAGACATGGAATGGAGTCCAGCCTTATATGGCTGGTCCGACTTTGTGTAGGATGCAATCAAAACATTCCTTTTTAATAACATGGGAATGACTTATTTAAAACAAGTTCACTTATTATGTGTTGGGCTTAGTCATAAGCACTTAAGAGGCAGGTGTCTGTGGACAAATGAGGTGATAAACTCTGGAGCATATATTCTAGATGGTGGTAGTTGACTGGGTGTGGGTGGGGTGGTAGAGAGTGAAATAAGATATGTAAAGATATTTAAAGGATGTTTTGTAAATGAGAGAGAAAAAGAAAAAGAAAAACTGTATAATTTATTAGCATTCTCCTTGACATGTAATAGGGACTTAAATTGGGTTTTACGTTTTGAAATTGTAATGTGGAACATTATTGGATAAAAGAGTGTTTCAATTCTGGGAAGTTCGAAGTGTTCTCATATGCCACTGCATTGTAAATGATTTTCAAATTATTAAAAAGACACACCGCTTTAAATCATAACCTGAAAATAATTCAAAATGACAGCTTTCACCCTTCATGCTTGCTTCAAACCCCTCAAGAATAGATCTGAGGGTCTAGAGTTAGCTAGTTCCACCATACAAAATGGGAGTCTAACAAGTCACCTTCCTCAGTTCCACTGATAGCACGTCCAAGCTGGGGTAAGCAATCTCCGGTGACAAAACATTTGTCTTCCTGGTTTGCCAAGGAGATATTTAATAGAGCTGTCAATCATTTTTGGAAAAGAAGAGAAGAAAAGGAAATGCACGAATGAACTAGTTCATTTTTGCCTGAAACCATCATTTTCTTTTTAAGACTATGAAATTCCAGCCCCATTGTAGGGAACAAACAGATTTGCCTGTTAGCAACTTGATAGGCTGACGTGGCTACTTGTTTCTTATTTTTCACAACAAAAAAAAGTGGATGAGATTATCATTACTTCTATTTTCATTTTTTTAGAAGCTCTGGGAAAAGAAACCCTCCCTGGAGACTCATACAGAGTTAATAAAGCCACAAACTTAGCTGTATTCCTGAGCCACGGTTGGAGGAGAAGGAGGAAAAAAAGCAGGTCTGACAGTGTTAGCTTTCTCTCTTGAAGCCTTAGGTGTAATCTGACCCCTTCCTGGGAAGGAAGGAAGCATTACTGCACTTACCCTATCTTGTGGTAGATGGAGATATTGTGTTCACAAAATGAGGCTTTATTACTCCCATTTGGTGTCTAAATCCCAGAGCATCGATAAAATTATGATTATAGATGTTCTTGGGTCATTCTGATGAAATTCTGACTTCCCAGCATGACTGACTGTTTTTTTTCCTGCATAAGTAATAGAATCTCCACCCTATTTACTATTGCAAATATAAGTACAGCATCTCCTTCTGAATTCAGAAATGTTTACTTCTGTCATAATCACTATTATTTTATAATATCTTTGAAACCTCCTAAAACCTGGCCTGTCCCAGGTTCTTCCCTGAGGACTAACCCAATTAAAAAAATACATTTATTGATTGCTCATTTGTGCATGACATGATGGGAGATAGAGAGATAAATAAATGTGATCTCTGGCCTAGAGAATGTTATCACCTTCTCTTTTTGTCCAGAGCTTTAGAGTTTTGCTAAAATCATAATTTTCTATTGTCCGCACGATGTAAACTAGAATCTGATATTAGCTTTATGAAAAAATGTACAGCATATATTCATATTTTTCTTATTTCTCAAGAAATATTTTATTACAGTTACACTTTTATAAATCATAATAATTCAATATTTAGACAAAACCTCATTATTTGCTATGTCATGTCTACTACCTGGATGCAATAAACCACCTAAATTTCTCTTGGGAATTTTCATTTTTCTAACAATGTGTGAAGCCATATACAAAGTTAAAGTTTCTGTTTGCTGTTAGTTTATTTGGAAGCTATAAATAAAAAAATTGTTTATTCTCTTTTTTTTTTTTTTTTTTTTTTTTTTTTTTTTTTT
>NW_007728098.1:239980-241750 GCF_000696425.1 Galeopterus variegatus | reverse complement strand
TGGCTGGTCCGACTTTGTGTAGGATGCAATCAAAACATTCCTTTTTAATAACATGGGAATGACTTATTTAAAACAAGTTCACTTATTATGTGTTGGGCTTAGTCATAAGCACTTAAGAGGCAGGTGTCTGTGGACAAATGAGGTGATAAACTCTGGAGCATATATTCTAGATGGTGGTAGTTGACTGGGTGTGGGTGGGGTGGTAGAGAGTGAAATAAGATATGTAAAGATATTTAAAGGATGTTTTGTAAATGAGAGAGAAAAAGAAAAAGAAAAACTGTATAATTTATTAGCATTCTCCTTGACATGTAATAGGGACTTAAATTGGGTTTTACGTTTTGAAATTGTAATGTGGAACATTATTGGATAAAAGAGTGTTTCAATTCTGGGAAGTTCGAAGTGTTCTCATATGCCACTGCATTGTAAATGATTTTCAAATTATTAAAAAGACACACCGCTTTAAATCATAACCTGAAAATAATTCAAAATGACAGCTTTCACCCTTCATGCTTGCTTCAAACCCCTCAAGAATAGATCTGAGGGTCTAGAGTTAGCTAGTTCCACCATACAAAATGGGAGTCTAACAAGTCACCTTCCTCAGTTCCACTGATAGCACGTCCAAGCTGGGGTAAGCAATCTCCGGTGACAAAACATTTGTCTTCCTGGTTTGCCAAGGAGATATTTAATAGAGCTGTCAATCATTTTTGGAAAAGAAGAGAAGAAAAGGNCACTTATCCAGTGCGCCACCGGGCCGGCCCCTAAATATTTCTTAATGTAGTCAATGATGCAAAGAAATCTCAGGGCTTCTTGAACTTCAGTGTGCAAAGAATCACCTGGAGAGCTTGTTAAAATAAGGATTTCTGGGCCTTATACAAGAGATTCAAATTCAGGAGATCTGGAGTGGACTACAATAATGCTGATGGTGCAGGTCCATCAGCCAGTGAGAAGACATCCCAGCTCCCTCTACACAGTATGTGGGAGTGGAGTTAGCTTAGTAACATTTTTCTTGAGGAAGAAAGTATAAACTATAGACTAGCCCCATCTTATTTTAGCAAGAAGTCATTTTAGGTAGGTGCAGCAGCATAAAAATAGGTATTGAGGTAGAAGAAATAAACCATTGGCTTGATTGTAACAAAACAGCTAAAGNGCCCGAAAAATTGTTTATTCTCTTAACAATGTATACTGAGTCTCTATAGTGTGCTAGGAACCATGCTATCTTCTTCAGAGACAAAGATGTCAAGTCTTAGAGGATCTTTCACAGTGTGTCCATTGAGAGCATTTTTCTTTCTGAGATTACGTTAAAAATACAGAAAAATATCTTAGAATAAATAGGTATTAGACTTTCTTTCAAAGCTTTCTCTGACATGACACAAACTTACCTTTAAATATCTATTTCCAACCATACGCATTTATATATGACATGATTCACCCAGATTCAACTATTCTCTGTTGTTGCCATATGGTCCTACCTTATCCTTTGGTGTTTTATGTCTTTCATACCACTGACCCTCTCCTCTTCATGTATCTTAGTTCCATAGTTCACTCATCTATCAAAGTCCTGGTGCAGTCCCATTCCTCTACAACATTTTTTAAAGTGGTTTTATTGGAAAGAATCCATATCTCATGTAATTGTCCATAGTGTTTTGTTTGAATCATTTATGAAAATATCCACTTAAACCATTTAGTAGAGTTATTTATACTAGTTGTCATCACTACTAGATATTGTTTCTCTCAGGGGAGGATTCATGTCTGATCTGCTCCTTGATTTGG
>NW_007728098.1:235920-238359 GCF_000696425.1 Galeopterus variegatus | reverse complement strand
TATCATACATTGTCATATAGTATATTATCATAAAACAAAGAAAATGACCTTAAAATGTTAAAACCGTTTTAGGAGGAAAGTAAAAATAAATTGCTCAAACAGAAATACACTGAATCATTGAAACAATTTGTATCCAGTTCTCACATAAACTTTCAGAAAGTTGATTTTCTTGACAATTGAGCTAAAATTATCTATGTATTTTATTGCAAGAGAGCAAGGATGGCTGATAGAGGGATAGAAAGTAACCTATGGATCAAATGGATTTTCCAAGCTCAAATAATCATTGTCTAATTATTCATTGAACTTAGCAAGGAAAGCAGCAGGAAATTCCTGTTCTTCACAGATATCATTTGACATTGAAGCCTAATGAGAAGGTAGAGGACAACAGAGGAAATGACCTAGGAGACTGATAAATCATTGATGAATGCTGTCTATGCATTCACTCCAACAACCTTTTAGCATTTACATTGACAGTCTTTATTAATAAATGGGGTGCTATTTACTCTACCAAGTGGAGACACGGTGATGCTGTTCTCCTTGGCCAGAATATAATTTATATGGGTTACAAGTTTCATTGCTTATATGAGCAATAGCTTGTTATAATTGAAATATTGGGAATTTTAATCTGGTAGGCAATTTCTTATTTGCTGTTTCTTTCTATCCTTGATAATTAATACTGTTCATTAATGTCTTGAATAGCTTTGAGATGGCAATTCTCATTCCTAACAAGGTAATTCAGGATAATGGTTACTAGTAGTTGATGCTACTGCCTTTCACTCTTGTTTTTATCTTTGTCAGAAGAAAATGCAAACTTCTCACTCCTTACTGGAGTATTTTAGTGTATCAAAAAATAACAAAAGTAGTCCTTTGGTGTTTAGTGGCAATCATCTGTGGTTTGGTCCCTTTGCTGAATGCAGTCTCAGCTAGTGACAAAGGCATGTTCTTCCTGGGATCTTACATGCCGACATAGAAATACACTGTGAGAGGCAACCTAAGAAAAGAGTCACTAGAAGAGCAGAAGCTTCAGTTGTAGAAAAAGAGATACAGGCAGAATTGGGCATTCTGAAATCAGCATAGCACATAACTCAGGTAGATTATGCAGCAGAAAGCCCCTAAAATCTTACTAGAATTTACTAGGATGGTAGCAGGGATTTGGAACATTAAAAGCTATAACAATGATTAAAAGAATACCTGAAATCTCAATACGTTTTTAACACAAGACACTAGTGCTGTTTAGCACAATGCAAGACTACACAGTATAATGGAAACTTATGTATAAGTTATATATAACTTACATATGTAAGAGCAAACTTTTCTCTATTTGTCAAAATTATCAGCTTGCATTGGAAAGAGTCTGAAGGCGTATCACCTTCCACTGGGATTTAGGTAAGAAGCCAGGGAAGACGTCCTATGCTGATGCCGTTATTATGGCCATCAGTGGCACCAGGCACTGGGTTGTATGGCAGCTCTATGTTTTAACTTACTTTAAAAACTGCCAAACTATTTTCAAGAGCAACTGTACCATTTTACATTCCAACTAAATGAATGATTTGATTTCACCACATCCTCACCAGCATTTACTATTTGTGATTGTTTATTTTAGTCATTGATATGTGTATAGTAGCATCTTATTGCTGTGCTAATTTTCATTTCCAAGGCTAACAATGTTGAATACATTTTTGCATGCTTATTTTAATCTGTATATCTTCTTAAGTGAAATGTCTGTTCATGTTTTCTCTCCATTTTCTAATTAGATTGTTTTATTTTTTTATTATTATTTGAGACTTGTAAAAATGCATTCTAGGTATTAGTCTTTTGCTAGTTAGTGTGAATATTTTATTTACAAATATTTTTCCCTATTCTGCATCTTGTCTTTTCGTCTTCTTAATAGAGTCTTGGGCAGAGCAAACTTTTTAATTTTGATAATATCTAATTTATCATTTTTTTTTCTTTTATGGCTTGAGATTTTGGTGTCAAGTTGATGAACATTTTGCCTAAGATCCAAGCATTTTTTTTTCTATTTAAAAGAAAAAAGTTTTATAGTTTTACATTTTATAAAATCTAAAATCTGTGATCCAGTTTGAGTTAACTTTTTTATAAAGTGTGTGACTTAGATCGAGATTCTTTTCTTTCTTTCTTTCTTTTTTTTTTTTTTTTTGCTTATGGATGCTTGATTTCTCCAGAATCACCCATTGCAAAGCTATCTTTCTTCCATTGAATAGAATTTGCACTTTTATCAAAAATCATTTGGGCATATTTGTATCAGTCTATTATTGGGTTTCACACATCTTTATTATTTGTTTCACACATCTTTATATTGAAAACACTGGATCTTATCATGCCTTCCGTTTTAGCTTGCTTTTTCTGAAATTGCTGCAATAGTAGAAAGGGTAAGAGATGTCTTCATATTAGTTAAAATTCTCCAGAGAGTCAGAAACA
>NW_007728098.1:225491-234920 GCF_000696425.1 Galeopterus variegatus | reverse complement strand
TTTTTTTTTTTTTTTTTTTTTTTTTTTTTTTTTTTTTTTTTTTTTTTTTTGCTTATGGATGCTTGATTTCTCCAGAATCACCCATTGCAAAGCTATCTTTCTTCCATTGAATAGAATTTGCACTTTTATCAAAAATCATTTGGGCATATTTGTATCAGTCTATTATTGGGTTTCACACATCTTTATTATTTGTTTCACACATCTTTATATTGAAAACACTGGATCTTATCATGCCTTCCGTTTTAGCTTGCTTTTTCTGAAATTGCTGCAATAGTAGAAAGGGTAAGAGATGTCTTCATATTAGTTAAAATTCTCCAGAGAGTCAGAAACAAGAGGATAGAGAGCCAGATAGAAAGTTGGATAAATGAGAGGAGATTTATTAAAATTAGCTCTAGCAGTTATGGAGGCTAAGTCCCATGATAAGCCATCTGCAAGGTGGAGACCCAGAGATGTCAATAGCATGGCTTAGTATGAGTCTGAAATCCTCAGAACTGGGTAAGCCAATGGTGTAACTCCTAGTCTGAGTCCTCTGAGGCCAAAGGCTTGAAAATCTAGAAGGCTGCTGGTGCAAGTCCTAGAATTCAAGGACTGGAGAGCCTGGAGTTCTGCTATCCAAGGGCAAAAGAAGATTGTCTCAGATTCAGGAGAGAGAGAGAGAGAGAGAGAGAGAGAATATCAATGTATTCTTTGTCTTTTTGCTCTATCCAGTCCTCCAGCCAATTGGATGGTGCCTACCCACATTGAGGGCAAATCTTCCCCACTCAGTCCACCAACTCTCACACCAATCGCCTTTGGAAACATCCTCACAGACACACTCAGAAATAATTCTTTACCAGCTTTCTTAAGTATTTCTTAATTCAGTCAAGTTGAAATCTAAAATTAATCCACATGGTCTCATTGCTACCATGTGGGGTAGAAGTTCAGGTTCTCCATTCAACTTCTGTTGATAACCAACGGGAGGAGGGGCCCTTGTCACTATTTGGTGGGAGAAAAAATCCTGGATCCTCGCTAGACCTCCACTGATACTGCCTTGGCTTATGTGGGGAGAAGGGTCTCCTTACTGCTCTCTGCATGATCTTCCTTCACACTATGAAAGATGTGGCCTTCTACAACTTGGCAATGGAGAAAGTTTTGGCTCTTCTCTCAGCCTCCTTTGTCACCTCCCTAGTAGAGAGGGTGGGGGTACCTCATTTTTCCTAGGAGAGGATGACACCAATCCAGTGATATGGGTGAGCACTACATTGTTACTTATGTGTACAAGTGAAAGTCCAGTGGTCTCTACCGACACTGTGGTGGAGAGGATGCTTCAGTATCTATTGCCTGGTAATAATAAATGCACAAAACCTCCACTTGACATTTTCTCATAGTATCCCAAAAGGGATTCCGGGCACTTTAAAGCTTGACAAGATTAGAAGCTGTGGCTCCTCTCTCAGCCTTTTCTGGAGTCAGAGCCTCAGTTTTTTGATTTTTGGGTTCCCCCCCACCCCTTATGGCATTTGGCTAAAGCAAAATGGTTATTGTCCAAACTTTTTCTGTTTTGCTATGGTTATTGTCCAAACTTTTTCTGTTTTGCTAGGCTGCCCCTTCTCTGATCCTTTCTCTAAAGAAGTCAGACTAACTCAATACAAGGAAGTACAAAAAAAGAAGAGTCATTTTAACTGAGAATTACAGAACAAATAAAATTTCATTAGGTGGTCCAGAGTAGAGTCTACCAGGGTCAAGAAGGGCCATCTTTCCATATAAAGACAAAAGACCTGTAAAGGCACAAAGTCATGGAAGAACATAGTGCAGTCGGGAAATGCAAGCGTTCACTGTGACATGGGGGAAGGGAATGGAGCAATAACACGATAGGGGAGAAATTAGAGCTCTCATAAAAAAAGAAATCTACTTTAGGTATTAAATGACAGCAGTAAGGAATGCAAGGAAAACTGTAACCCTGGGGTAAACCGGATATTTGTAAAATAAAAGCATACAAGTAAATAAAGTATACAAAAATTATGTGTTAATCTAAGAGCACATCTGTACACAAGTATATTCTACTCTCTGCTTTTTAAAGTGTCAATGTCATTTTTTTCAGAGATGCTCTTTCTGATCATCCTCTCTGAATTATTTCTCACTATTACCAATGATTACATCTCTGTTTCATTTGTATTACTGCTTTACCTTATAAAATTAGTTTACTTGCTGACTTATAGACTGTTTCCTTGTTTTCTGTCACATCTTCATTGCCTGTTACAGTACGTGACACTGAGTACATGCTCAACAAAATCTGTGTGCTGGCATGCAATGAATTGCTGGCAATACTGATAACAGGAATAAAAGGTACAGAGCCTCTGTGTTAGCTTGTTCAGATTTGGACCATCATCTTCTTTCAACTAGTGTGAAGAAGTTGCTGTTTTCTCTCCTGGGCAAAGTGGCATCTACTTTCCTCTGTGTTATGGCATGGGGAATAAATGTTAATTACATAAATTGTACATCAGCTCCCTTGTCTCTTCATTGTATTCATAGGTTTCTGAAGGGAATACCAACAGCTTGTTATTTTATTGATTTGACAACATACAATGGTGCAATATTAAAAATTAGTTGTAACTGATGAAGAATTAAATCATTAAGTGGAAACTACCTGAACTAATCAAAATGAATGTCACAAGCAAACATGATCTGAATTCCTGGCTTTTATTTTATTCCTCCCAGTTCTCCCTCCCTGTACCTACTCATCTTTCACCAAGGAGCAAGAAGATTTTCTGACCCTAACTATTTTTCTACAAACAACCAAAGGATAACAACTTTTAATTGAGTTTACCTCTAATCTCCTGATTTCTACTCCTAAAAGGAATCTCATAGACTGGAGAACAACCAGCTTTCTCCGAAAAGGAACAAAGCCGATGCATTTGTAAGGAAAAATCAGCGCCTGAAAACCAGCACATGACCCCTGCTTCATAATGGTCACCCCTTAAGCTAATATTTGTAACATTTACACTTCCTTTAGAGGTAGGTAATTAAAAATAGCTTTGAAAACATTGCCATTCATCAGGAGAAGTTACCCCTCAAATCGGCAATTCTCCAGATTGAACTTGTGTAAATTTCTGGAGCTTGTGAAAATGTAGATTCCCAATCTTCATTTCCAAAAATTTTGTACCTCTGGGTTTCTTTAGGTCCAATAATTAGAATTTTGCTTTTTAAAATAAGCATCTAGTGATTATAATGAAGTGGTCCAGTGCTCCACTGGAGAAACACTACAGCATAATTTTAAATTGTCTTAAGTTTCCAAACCAAGATTTTGGAACAAGACATGGTGAATAAGTTTCAGCATAGAAGATGTGGGTAGAGTTTGAGGAAGGAAACAAAATGATAAATAGTTATTAATCAATGAAAACATTTACTTAAAAATAACATTGCTACTAATTATAATACTATAGGAAATTTTGGCTATAATGGCCATTGTAATTTTAAAAAAAAATCTAAAGCATGATTTTGTCATAAATACTGATTACAATAAAGACAATACATAATGAACATGTTCTGGAAACTAAGACTATATGAACATAAAAATTACAACAATCATTTTTCACAGTGAAAACTCTTCTGAGGAAATTTTTAGCACTTCTCCAGACATTCAGCATTTACCAAGTCACACTTGGAAGTGAATGGAACCAAGTATTGGCAGGCAGGACCACTGTTAATTTGTTTTTCTGGGACTGGAATATTTTAGCATATTTTGGAGGCCTTATAAAAGCCCTCTACAACAATTCAAGAGAGTTAAAGTCTTGGGCATAGTTCCCAAAAATCTACATCTGAATTGCCTCTTTCTTCTCTTTCTGCAAGACCAGGCCCCTCCAGTGTGGTCATTATATAGAGTATAAAGAAGGGTGTGCATGTTTGGGTACACATGTTTGGGTTCACACAGGTGTTTAAACACTTATGAATAGAAATAAAACATAGAAGCGTTTTTTTTTTTTTTTTCCTAAAGTAAAAATTTGTGCTTTTTGGTGATCGGGTTTAAATTAGCTTTCCTGAGCCCAAAATTTCAAAAAAAATGAGAGTGCTGTGTTTTGACAAGAAAACATCAGGAAGAAGATTACTATTCAATTCGATAGGAGAGCACACAAAGGATCTCCATGAGGCTGCAGGTAATTCCTTAATTCAGCAGACAATGTTGAGCAACTATTACACAGAAGTATACATTAGGCAACATTGGAGAAGCCAAGATTTTAAACTTCTAGGGCATTCAGTCCTGTAAAGAGAGATACAGAAGATGATACAATATGGATTTGATAATAGTCATGAATATTACAACTAAGTGTTAGGACCATTAAAAAAGGACGCAGATAAGTTCCAGCTGTGGTACTTTAGGAAATTTCCATGGATGCAGAGGCATTTGATGAGAATTTCTACTCGCAGTATATATGGGAGAATTTAGATAGCTGAAGAAGAAGGTGAGTTAGCATTTTCTAAGCTCCTCTTCTGGACCAGCTCTGTGAGAAGCACTTTGCCTATATGCACACAGGTGCCGATGCTTAGGAGACATTTTAGGGATAGTTCATAAGGTCTTTTGAAATCCAGACTAGCAATTCATTCTTTATAAAGCTTAATCTGGCAGCAATATTCAGAATTGACTGAAAGGGAGGAAAAACTGAGTGGATGGTGAGTAGCTACTAAGGATAGTATAATCATGATTTTTAACCAGCAGAGGTAGGGACAGTGAGAATGGAGAAATGGAAGCACGTGTGTGAAGTAAGATAAATGAGTATGGAAACTGAAGACACAGGTGTCATAAATCCATCACTGCCTTTACAAATACCCATGGTTGGTTCTAAATATAGGCATCAGGGAGAATTTAAAGATATGTCTATAAAGTACTCTAGATTACTGTCAATTCAAAGAGTTAAGTAACAGTTATTTAACAACATTTAGATGTCATTTAAAATAATAATAATAACTTTAGAATAATTAAAATAATAAGTAGTGAACACCTGTTACATGACTGTTTTAATAAAATGGAAATAAATCACATATCTATAAAAATTTTCTGCCATTCTTACTTTCTGGAAAAACACTATAGTTGGACCTTAAAAACAATAATATCCTAAAGTTTCTACTAATAATTTAAAGAGGGGTAACATTTCAACATATCATGATCAGGCTGTTTTTAATAACTAACTTTCCTTTTAAAAATGTTACAAATGCAACATGTATTCACTATATTAGATTAACCAAATTCAGACAGGCAAAGAGAAATGGAAGAAAAAAATAAGTCTGTAACCCAGAAAAATAAACAAAAACAATCACAACAAAAACACTGGTAACATTTATGCACATCCTTCAGGTTTTTCCCTACACGTATGACTCCTTTTTAGTTCTCGGTTCACTGTGACCTGCAGATCTCCCTCTTATCAAAGATACCCAAATATTTTCCAAACTGAATTATGTGTGTTCTTGATACCAATCTATTTATTCTTGCATACTTATTAAATTTGGGGATCATGAAAAATAAAAAGGGAAAATATTTAAATATAAAAAAAATGTTTGGACTCATAGTCTATAATTTGAAAGTCTACATAATAAGTCAAAATGCAATTTTAAATATGCGCAATACACGGATGCCCAGATGACCAGGTGAATAATCTTAGTTTTCTAATTCACCACTGTTAATCTCTAAAATGCACACTATTTATTATACATATATAACTGTTTTTTAAAGTCTTGCCAAAATTTCCTGCTCTACATTAATAAGTATTCTTTAAAAAATGCTGTTCTCTTTTTTTTCTTTTCAGAAAAATCACCTATAAACTGAGATTTACAAATAATTGTTTCTATATTATAAGCAATGTGACTTTTATTTTATTATTGGGGGGTGGTAAGTTTAGATTTATCCTAGCTCAGCTAATAAAACCAAACAAATAACGGAAAGAAAGTATCTTTGTCAAAAAGAAGTTTAAATGAAAACAAGTAAGAAAAAATCGATTTTATAAAAAATAAATATGGTTGTTTATGAAGATGCATGCCGTTAATTTTTTTAGTATTTTCTGAAAAAAGAAGTTGAAGAAAAGGAGCTAAACAGGGTATATTTCTTCAGAAGTAGGCTATGAAAGTGTATAACCATTTTAATTTTACCCTAAGTTAACATATCTATAAACTGAGTAATGAGAATTTTCAAGAGCTTGAGATGCTAACTTGACCTGAGTCTCTGGAATCATGTAAGTAACAAGATATAATATTTAAAGCAAGAGAAATGATATCTTTTCCAAAGGAACAGGCTAATCAAAAGTGAGGGTGAAAAACAGTTACATTTATTTAAAACAAGAACAAAACAAATAGATTTGATCTCCATTTTTCTCTTTGAAGGTGATTTTCAGTGACTGTGTGTGTGTGTGTGTGTGTATTGTTATTTACCTGGCTTTGCCTGGAGTTGACATCCTCCTATTATTTACCTTAAACTCATAATGTAGGAATATTTCTCACCAAGTGCTAACTAAGGACAAGTGCTTAGAATAGGAAAGGATGAAGAATTCTGCTTCTGTACTGTTAAAAGACAAAATTACACACAAAAAAATAGTTTAATGATCTATTGGCTTTATTTGTAATTCTAGAATTAGGCAACACCTCATTCTATAAAATAGAATAAGTGTATCAATGAGATGAGTACAGAAGACTGGTGTTAGTGGCAGAAAAGGGCTGAAGAAAGCAGAAATAGGAAATGAAAAGTGGATTGATTATTTTAGTTACTTTCCTCAAAGGGTTAAAAGAGGGGGGATTTCCTTATCATGCCAGCTCACGTAAACTGGACCCCTTCAAATTGATTGTTGTGAATCTACTGTTTTTAGGTAAAATTGGCCTGCTTTAGAGTTCAGTTTGATTTTGTGGCACTTAGCATAAGTGACTCCATTGTGGTGTGGTCTGGTCTGTTGGAGCCTAGAGCAGGAGCTTTTAGTCCAAAACAAGACTTCTCATAATTTTTGTTTAACAATACTAATGGGCTAGTGCATTAGGTACATTATCAGGCTGTCCTGAAACTAAGCCATGCATCACATCAAACTAAGAATCCAAAGTGGTTTTTAATCTCTTTAGAAATTATTGTTAGGAAGATCCTCCTGCTAGTATGGTCTTGTTTTCTTCGCTCTTGTAGCAGTGATAGCTTTTGGGCAAGTTACACGCTAGAAATATTGTGCACATTTGAAGGACTAAAAATTGTAACAAACATTTTTTAACTTCGGAAAACCCCAAGAACTTCATCATGGTGGCCATTGGTGGTGAAAGTCTGCAGTTCTCAAAACTTGAATTTAAAACTCACTATTAATTTTACTGTTTTGTTGTTTCTATATTAGCAATGGGAGGGAGTTAACCTGGACACCAAACTTTGTCATAAAATTCATTTTTACCTATCCCAATATTAGGTACCATCCATAATGGCTGTGATGAATTTAGCTAACATAATTCCTTTTCTTTTACATTGTCAATAGGGGAACGCTGAATGAATTAGAAGAAAGTCACAAAAGTGCTGAAGATTAGACTCTAAGCATTGATACAAAGGCAAGTTCTCACATTCATGTCTGATTTTATCACCACAACTATCATCCATGCTATACCATAACCCACCAATAATATAGCCTCAACAAATTGGTGCCAAATGGAGTTAAACTTCAGTCATGAATACATCTGGGATATTACTTGTTTTCACTCTGGTATCTTAACTGCAGCAGTATCTGGTCTGTAAAATGAACTCACTAATCCTTATGCAGTAGGGGTAAAGGGAAATAGTTTCTATATGTTTCTTTACTTGGGCGTAGCTGCCCTTCTTCCAGCAGAGAAGATAAGCTTACCAGCTTGCCAGTGTCAGCAATTTACCTCCACTACATGTATATGCTTCAGCCCTATGTGTTTTTCTCACTTATTTAGTTAAACATGCAATTCATATATTTACACTAAGTACCAATTACCTTAAAGAACTGGGTTAGGTGTTAGATTCACACAGGAAACTAAACTTTATAAAATTTATTTTTAGAATATCATAGTTCTCGTCAGCCAACAAGGTCTATTATTCCTTTAGAAAAATTCATACCCTTTTGACTGTAAATTCCATTGTCATTTTTGTATGTCAGCTGCTTGTTGCTGGCAATAATTGTCTAAGTTTAGTAAATTTAACATGTCTTCAAAAATTCCCTTGTGATATTGTTCACTTGGCCTGGCCACCTTATTTCTTACATGTATAGTTTAACCAACTAGAGAGAAATTACACAGCATTTAAACCACAGAATGCAAATAAATGCCTACAATAATTTGTGGATGAACTCAATTTCTATTTGTGTCCAGATTATTCTTGCACTTTATCTTAATCCAAATACTGAAGGGAATACAAAGATAACTAAGATTCAGAGTTTGTTGCTTAGGAGAGACATGGACAAGTAATTTGGGAGGCATACACATAAATGCCATTGTAGATCATCAGTTTTTACCCATTTTAGAGGCCATGGATTTTTTGAGATGATGATGATAAATGGACATCTGGACAAATGCATATACACACGTAATTTCAAACATGATTTAACATCCCATCAATGAAACACAAAATGCCATTCATGATCCTGCATTAAATGAACTATAGAAGTGCCAAAGAAACATGATAGACAAGCCCTAATTTCACTATGGAGACTATGCAAAAGTTTTGTAATGCAATAGATCTAATTTGATCTTCGGAAAACTTTAGGATTATAGTAGATCTAATTTGATCTTCAGAAAACTTTAGGATTATAGCAAGCAATAGAAGAACATATTTGGGATATGTTTAGAAAAAGAAGACTGTACCTCTACAGACTGTGAAGTACAAGGATAATATTACGGGAGCAATTCAAATTTTTTGTAGAAGTCATATTTGATAAAAATTGGATGCCAGGTCAACATTACAGGTATGGTGAGACATTGAACATGGTTTAGCTGGTGTCTAAACCAAGCAAATCTATAGCAAAGGAAGCTACCTGTGGTAGCAAAATGGAAGAAAGTTTAGAAAATGGGAAGAGTGCAGGTGACCAGGCAGGAAAGCATGGCAAAAGTGAAAGTGAGCAACAGTGACACCCTGAGATCAATAAGTAGGAAGTGATCGTGATGATGAGGAGGATGCTACTGGTTAGGATGTTATTAATTATATCTATATCGGTATGAGAACATTTTTGAACTACAAACAAGCAGAGAGCATTGCAATAGCAGATATGAAGCAAATCAGAATACATTATCCTCATCTGCCTTTCTTGGAAATATAAATACCCAATGCAAGACAGTCATAAAATTTCAGTCCATTATAATATTATATTTAAGATAAAAGATATTACAGTACAAGTGTGTAATTACTTTAAGTGGAAAATTCCAATATGTGCACATTAAGTTTAAAGTTTCTCAACTAAAAGAATATGTCAGAAAACACCATAAAATGAAGTT
>NW_007728098.1:222093-224042 GCF_000696425.1 Galeopterus variegatus | reverse complement strand
AATGTATAAAATGTAATTTAATTATAAAATTCTAATAGGAAAAAATTTTGACAAGATCAGCTTGCAATGAGGAAAGGTTTTATGGTGTTGATGCTCAACCTTAATAGCACACTGGAATCACCTGGGAGCTTTAAGAAATATTGATATCTGTTCTCCACTCCCAGTGACATTGACTTAATTGGCATGGGTTGTAGGCAGGACATAATAAGTTTTAAAATCTTCCCAGATGTTTTAAATGTGCCACCAGAACTGAGAACCACTGTTTTTTGATATTTGAGGCATAACTTTGATAGATAGAAAAATCCTTGTTGGTCAGAGAAAGGGGTGAAAATAGATATTTGCAAAGGAACAAAGACAAAGATACATTATGTAGCAAGTAATGGGAGATAAAATAAAAATGTGAAGCAGGGACATATTCTGGAGTACCTTTAGAACAGACAGTGAAGAACGAATAACACTGGGGATACCCAGGATACACAGGTTCTACAAGTACTAAATGTGCCCCTTAATGGTTGTGTAAACTAAATCACTCAACTTCTGAAAACTGGTTTCCTCATTTGTAAAATGGAGATGATCGCTATTAATCAAGGTGTATAGTGTTATTAAGCACTGTTGTATTAGTTCTCAAGAGAAATAGAACCAACAAGATATACATAAAATTTACTATAGGGATTTGGCTTACATGATTATGATGGAGGNAACCAACAAGATATACATAAAATTTACTATAGGGATTTGGCTTACATGATTATGATGGAGGCTGAGAAGTCCCACGATCTGCTGTCTGTCTGCAAGCTGGAGACCCAGGAAAGCTGGTGGTGAAGTTTTGAGAACCAGAGGACTGATGGTATAAGTCCCAGTTGAGAGCAGGAAAAGACCAAAGTTCTAGCTCAAGTAGTCAGGCAGGAAGAGTGGATACCTTCTTTTTCCATCTTTTTATTACTTTAATCTTTTTAGATCTTCCTTGTCACCCTGTTTCCTCTGGCCATAAGCATGGCAATCAATGTTCTATAACATTCCTCGATATCACACAGTCTCCCAATTCTTATCTAACCTAAGTACCACTAGAAGGTGGAACATTTGGAAATGTATCTGTAAGGGTGGTGGTTTAGGTAGAAAGTTGCTATTTAGGTGATTGAAGGCTTCCTCTTTTACCATGTCTTATAAAGGAATGGCTCAGGATCAAGGATTTTCCTCATGGCCAACAAGGGAAAACCAATTTTGTTCTATGTCATAGGTATTTTATTGACCACTATGTTTTAAACATAAGGAACAAAGAAGTCAAGGAGAGATGGTTGTGGATTCTTTTCTCCTGAAACTTTTTGTGCTCCCTGGATTTCCTGAAACAATGAAAATCAGTAGATGTTTCTATTCTCTAGTCTGATTCTTTTGAGAAAACCTATCTCAACCAAAGTTCTCTGAAGTGAGAGCAAAGTACAGCCCACTGAAGTGTTGGAAGAAAAAATTAGACCTTCTATTTACTTTGATTTTATGTAATTTTTTTTCATCTATTGTCTTGGAAGATCTTTCAAAATGTCTATAATGCACACACCATGTTCCATGTGTATAATGTCAAATTAAATAAGATAGATATGTTAAGGTGTAAGCTCCACCCCCACCTCCATTCAAGTGATATTGGTGCATGCTAAAAAAGTAAAATGGCATTTCCTGGCTTGAACCAATCCTTTGGGCTTTGGGATCATAACTTTCTTGTTTCTTTCCCCGAGCTCTTCTTGCTGGCTGGTATGTTTGACTGGCTTTCCCTGACCCAAGAGGTTTAAACCTTACTCTTGTGTAAAGGCTTGGATAGAATGAGACAAAGAAAGACTCATCTTGCTCTGGGTATATTAAGCTACCAGAATCAGATCTAAAGATCTCTTTATCAAAAATGTATTTTTGGAATTGAATTGAAGTCCTTAAAGCAATTAAGATCATCATTGTTTCAATCC
>NW_007728098.1:218955-220699 GCF_000696425.1 Galeopterus variegatus | reverse complement strand
AAACTCATGTTTATTTTATATTATTTATTTTGTTATAAAATGTACCTATAAAATATGAGGAATGCCCACACCTCGGAAAGAATTATGTTTTCTCTCAAGGAAATAAAAAAGTTCTGAATGTTTCTTTCAACTCATTTATTTTTCCTTGATCTAGATGGAAAGATTCCTGGGGTTATTTAAAAAATTGTACATTAATGTACTAATTTCTTAAAACTTTATATATTTAAAAAATATTGTAACATAGTTTATTGTACATATCTATGGGGTACAGTTTTGAATAGCAATACCAGTGAGCAGCATGTGATGCTCAAATCAGGACTATTAGTATATTCAAAACTATAAAATGTAATCGATTTTTATAGCCCTTTGCATTCCTCCCTTACCCCTTTCCCTATTCCCCTTTCCCACCTCTGGTAACCTCAGTTCTGTTCTCTTCTTTTGAAAGTTCAATGTGTTATTGTGATTGCTGTATCTTTCTTTCTTTCTTTATTGTTTAGCTCCCAGTTATAAGTGAGGAAATGCTGTATTTCTCTTTCTACACCTGGCTTATTTCATTTAACACAGTTTTCTCTAAGTTCATACATGTTTCATTCTTTTTAATGGCAGATTAGTATTCCATTGTGTAAATACACCACATTTTCCTTATCCAGCCATCCTATGATGGACATTTATGTTGGTTACAACTCTTGGCTATTGTAAATAGAGCTGTAATAAACATGGAAATACAGGTATCCCTTTGACATGATGATTTCCATTCTTCTGGGTATATTCCCAGCAGTAGAATTGTTGGATCATATGGCAGTTCTATCTGTACTTGTTTGAGGAATCTCCATACCATTTCCCATCATGGCTNATGTATTTTTGGAATTGAATTGAAGTCCTTAAAGCAATTAAGATCATCATTGTTTCAATCCACTGCCTGGAAGGGAGCCAATGGCCCACTCAAATTATAATAGAGTTTAATGAGGAACTATTTACAGAGATATGTGTTACGGGATCCAAGAGGGCTAGTGAAGCACCCAGAGGACAGCAAATAGAAGCTATTAAGGATTCTTGACTTGAAGGCACAAGCAGAGCCTGTAGTATTACAGAATCCAGTGAGAGATGTAGATGTGGGATTAGAGCCAATCAAAAGGAACTCTAGCCATAGGTAAACACAACCATATCTCAAACCATAGAAATTCAGGAAGGACATTGGGGGAAAATACACTGATTTCTCTTTTCCCACCCTTAAATCTCTTACCAGCAACTTTGATTGNTAGAGCAGGCCAGATAAGTTGGAGAATTTGTCTGGAGGGATAACTGTGAGAGAGCTAGCACAAGCATCCTCTGTGTGGATATTTCTCTTGGGTCTCTTGCCAGTAGGGTGAGTAACTGAGGGTATATGTGCATGTTCAGGATTCTGTTTCCTTGAAGAAAAGCCTTCTTTAGCTCATCCTGAAATTTACATGAATCAAAGGTTTAAGGGCAATCACTATGTATTTTTCCCTTTGGGTCCTACTTTATTATAGAATAAAAGATTAAACTCTAAACTCAAATGAGTTAGAAACTCATGTTTATTTTATATTATTTATTTTGCTATAAATGGTACCTATGAAATATGAGGAATGCCCACACCTAGGAAAGAAGTACATTTTCTCTCAAGGGAATAAAAAAGTTCTGAATGTTTCTTTCAACTCAGTTATTTATTTTTCCTTGATCTAGATGGAAAGATTCCTGGGGTTATTTAAAAAATTGTACATTA
>NW_007728098.1:216535-217418 GCF_000696425.1 Galeopterus variegatus | reverse complement strand
TGACCATTTTTTCATGTGTCTGTTGGCCATTCCTATATCTTCCTTTGAGACATGTCTATTCAGTTCCTTTGCCCTTTTTTTAAGAAGGCTATTTGCTTTTTTTTATTTACTTTTAAGGCTTTGACTTCCTTGAATATTCTGGATATTAATCTTTTGTGGATGCATAGTTTGCAAATATTTTTTCCCACTCTGTAGGCTGTCTTTTCACTCCATTAATTGTTTATTTCGCTATGTGGAAGCTTTTTTGTCTGATACAATCCCATTTATATATTTTTCCCTTTGTTGCCTGTGCTTTTGGGTTCATATACATAAAGTCTTTCCTAGTCCTACTTCCTGAAGTATTTCTCCTATGTTTTCTTTTAGGAGTTTTATAGTTTCAGGAGGTATATTTAAGTCTTTAATCCATTACGAGTTGATCTTGGTATATAGTGAGAGGTATGGATCTAGTTTCATTCTTCTGTATATGGGTGTTCGGTTTTCCCAGCACCATTTATCAAAGAGGCAATCATTTCCCCAGTGTATGTTCTTGGTGCATTTGCTGAAGATCCATTAGCTCTAAGTATGTGGGTTGATTTGGGGGTTCTATAGTCTGTTCCATTAGTTCATGTCTTTTGTTGTTCCATATGAATATTTGGATTGATTTTTCTATTTCTGTGAAGAATTCATTGGTATTTTGATGGGAATTGCATTGAATCAGTTTATCATTTTGAGTAGTATGAACATTTTCATGAGGTTAATTCTTGCAATCCAAGAGCATGAAATGCCTTTCCATCTTTTTGTGTCCTCTTTAATTTATTTCAACAGTGCTTTGTAGTTCTTGTTGTAGAGAGATCTTTCACCTCCTTGGTTAACTTTATTCCTAGGTATGTTATTATTTTGGTGA
>NW_007728098.1:214410-215233 GCF_000696425.1 Galeopterus variegatus | reverse complement strand
TGGTCAAGCAGTGTTTTCTGTTGGCTTGCTTTGGGGTTTTGTTTTTTACCTATTTTCTCCTTCCCCCAGCTGAGGCCTGCTCTGATGGGGGTCTGGGGAATAGCAAGGGGAAATCAGTGATCAGTCCCCTGGTTTCAACACCGTGGGATTTCTCTCCATGGTGTAAACTAAGATATACCAGGAAGCCCCTTTTTTCATCTTTGAAAATATCTCTTCCATTAACCCATGTCTCATGCATACCAATGTACTCTAAAGAATTGTTTGAAGTAAGAAGTTCTCTTATTAAAACAAGGTTTTCCAAAGAGAATTTCATGATACTCTTTCTTATAGTTACTTGAAGTAGCTCAGAGACCATTGGGAGACTGAGATAATCAAAACAGTATATTTAGATTGAGAGCACTGAGAAAGAAACCTTGAAGACACCAATTGCTAGAGGCAAAAAAAAAATAAAATAAAATAAAATATTTAAAAAAAAAGAAACAACAAGAAAAAAGAAGAAAACATGTCCAGTAAGGCATTTAGGCAGAACTTTCCCATTTCACTGGATCCCTGAGTCGAGGGTGTTAGACTTTTTTATCTTTGTGACACCAGCCGCAGCAGAAGGCCCGGCATGTGGAGTATTCTCAGTGCTTATTGATTAAATATAGAAAGTAGGCCCTGCTTGCATTTCACATAAATACTCGTTTCCATCTTCTCATTTAAAATAGCACTGTATCTTGGAATGTTCAAAAGTAAACTTGTTCTTCTTATTGTTCATTGTATTCTAATAAACATTTGTCACCTGAATATGCAGTCAAAATCTATATGCCATTCTTCCTGTCCC
>NW_007728098.1:207615-214307 GCF_000696425.1 Galeopterus variegatus | reverse complement strand
TTTTTCCCCTTAAAATTGTATCAGAGTTATAAATGTTAATAAAATTGGAACATTCTGGACTCTGAGCTTCACCAGAGGGATTTTAGAACTTACTCTGATGTTCATATGAAAGTGCTGCTGTTATTTAACTCTTTCACCTAGCAGTGATGAGAGGACTTCGAATACACCTAAACACGTCAAAGAAAATCACCGGCTTCTCTTTAAAAACTTGGCTGATTCCTCTAAAATGAGATTTTTCTACATCTTCTTGGAGTAAAATGCAGAGTTGATGGAAAAGTATTAATATTCCATATGCTGTACTTATGAAGAGCCTCAAGCACTTTGCTCAGGTTTCAAGAGAAGAAATTTCCTTTGAAACATAGATCAATCATTTTATAAAACATTCCATATTGCCGCATTAGAGATATCACAGAGTCGAATCCTACTCCCTTTCAGTGGTTATTGAAATTTTAGGCTAGGGCAGATCTTGTCCATATTCCCTTTTGCTTGGGCTACTACAGTGGAGTGCTCCCAGGCAGCCTGCTCTCACAGACCCTTCAGAGGCACTGATTTAATAGCATGTTGACATAATGTAACCAAAATGGCATCATTTACTTTAAACTTTAAACTTCATTTTTGTGTAAGAAGAATTTTTGCTTTGGGGGAAGTTTTGTGTGTTTTAGCTTCTGAACTAAACAGGTTGAGGCTTTTAAACAGCATCTCCATCTTTCATTTGCAAACTTTAAAGTTTGGTTAACTGAAAGTTACTATTTGTGCCATTTGTAGATTGCTATTTCCCAAGGAATTCAAAACGGACACAATATAGCTATAATAAGCATCTCTCATACCATTAGTTATGTTAATCTCCTCAAAAAAAGGAATAAGGCAGTAATTTACTTTTCTCCAACAAGATAAAACTTACTCATCCCCTCTCCTGTTCACCTGCCCTAATGTCTTCCTGCTCTAAAGAGGTAAAAGCTTTGTTTCAAAAACTGTAGTTGTACTGCACATTCCTGATTGACCATCTTGTCCCTAGTCAAGATGATGACACTAAACTGGCTGCCCCTGAAGTACCCTATACTGCCTAGCACTATCCACTACTATCCTTTTTGGTACCACTTCAACATATTTTCTTCTATGCATATGTGCACATGCACACGTGTGTGTGTGCAATGTAAAAGAAAATCAGAATATTTGTTTTCTGAGAAAATAATATAGTTTAATGAGGCTCAGACCACAGGACTATCATCAGGAGACAGGAAGATCTTAGAATTTATTTATTTTTTTAAAGTGTTCTGCATCCTCTACCAGACTGTAAGCACAATGAGGATATTGAACTTTATCTTATTTATTCATTTATGTATTCCACAGAGGTAGAATAATATCAATTTTTCATTCTATATGAGTTATAATGTTTTTATATATACATGATATTGATGATTAATTGTTTTATATGTAGTATTTTTTCTGTTTATAATTTGCTTTTTAATTATTGTTTTTTAGTGTAGGTGACTTTTTAATTTTTATAAAATTAAGTTCATCAATCTTTTCTTTATGGTCTCCTCAGCTTTCTAACTGCCTTTGGTATCCCCAAAGAAGTGTAAAATTTTGGTTCAGTATTTCCTGTTTTATTTCCTCCTGTGTGTCATTAATGTGTGAACCCAGCTAGCTACATAGAACCATTCAATCATCCCAGGCCATGAGCACTTACTAGGCACCTGATGTTGCACTAGGCTTTGTGGGACATACAATAAATGTATAAGATAGGAACATATTAAATGTTTCTGTTATACATACAATGAATAAACATTCAAAATATTATTATAAAGAAGACTTAAAATTGATTACCCTTATAACTGATGATGGATTGCCTAATACAACTTCTCAGGTTCTATGTGTTCAGCATACAGGAAAGAATCAAGTGGAAAAGAGTGAGATGAACAGTTTAAATTAGATCTTAAAATTGTCTGGAGGGCTAACCACCAATGAAAGATAATATTTTCACTGCACAAAAGCAATAAACTTATAGCTCTTAAACTCCTAGAAAATAATATGTTGCTCAATGTCAGCATCCAAATCTTTTCAGGAAAGATGGGGAGGAGTAAGGGATGGATGGAGGGAGAGAGGTAGGAAGAAAGGAGAGAAGGAGGGAAGGAGGAAGAGAGGGAGGGAGGCAGACAGCATCCAGTAAAACCCACTAGATTTTTGCTGGTTCTGTATAAGATGTCCTGAATTGCTCCCTCTATATTGCATATTCTAGCAGAAACAATGCATCCTATCTGGTAATAATTATGGTTTTCTTAGCTATAATTCTTAGTTTGAGAATAAGATCATGGTTGGAAGGAATCATGCTTCATGCTTACACATCCTCAGAAATCCTAGTTATTACTCTGGGGCATGTAAGTAATTATTCTGGTTGTTCTATCTTGCTCAGGATCAGCCAGAATGCTGAAGATCTAAATGGTTATGGGCTGCATCTTTAAGGGACAAATGAGTATTGGTCAATTAGCTTTCTTCATTCTTCCTGGAATAGTTCTTAAATGCTAAATTGAAATAGCTGCTAAGTTACAGAAATTGCCCATTCTTACCATGCACATTGAATGTAATAGCCTTGAATGCTTACAAACAATAAAAGTGGTACAATTGATAGAGTACAGGCTTCGTCTTTCTGGAATTGTACATGTCCTAATGCTTTGCTAAGTGTTTCAGGTAAGTTCTATTATGGTGGACCTAGCCTAGAGTGCAGTGACTGACTTTTAAAGCAAGGGGCAATCAAAATCAAGTTAGTATACTGTATTTCATTGCAAGTTATTTACTGAATAGAGGGAGAGAGTGTAAGAAGGTGAGAGAGAAAGAGAGAGTGAGAGTGAGCAGGAGGTGTGTTATGTTGCTGAAGTTGTGCCATTTGAAACAACAGGTGCATGATGGTTCCTTGTGCTCTGAAGGGGGTTATAACCTGGGCAGGAGCTCCCTGACCCAACTTGGCTGGGAACCTCTCCAGCTCCAAGGAGTCTTCCTTGATGAAGTGTTCAACCTCTGGTCTTGCTGTTCTACTTCAGGCCACTGTTTGCTTGGCTCCACACCCCACCTAAGCATCTCTGATTACCTGCCCCTTCCTGGTAGCTTATTTAAACAGCAAATTTCAACATTCACTCAGACCCTAAAGTTGAATCTTCTGTCCTTGTCTCAAGTTAAGGGAACAAACACTAGTACAGCATATATGGAAGGAATGGAGCAAATCAGGGACCAACATTGCTAACACTACCACATATTGGGCAGGCCAGAACCTGTCACCTTGACTCTTTTGCTTGCCTGAAAATCCTATTCTAATTGTTATAGCTAAAAGGAGATTCTTAATATAAGTCCCAAAGCTCTCCTGAGAGGTAGGAGTGAATTGAACGTGAATTGTACTCTTGTATGAGGAACTTCTGAGAACAAAGCACTGACCCTTGTCACTTAGATTGAACACCCTTTTCATGTCCTCTTACAGCTATTGGAGCAGTGTAAGATAAAATAGAAAACCATCTCTTTATCCTGTCAAAGTTCTGGAGGGGATTTGACTCCCCTTTACCATTCTGATATTGTTGATTCATCTGTTGCCATAACGGGACTTCTCTTCTCTGCTTCACTCGTCACTGATCAAACTTTGCTGTTATCTCATTCCCGAAAGTTAAAGACTTAATTCATTCACTATTATTTCATATACTCACCAAGCATTTATTTAGTTCCTATAATCTGCCAGATACTGCTCTAGGCAACAGAGAAATAAAGAAAAAAGAAATGCTCTCTGCTGTCATGCAACTCACATACTTGTGAAAATAATTTAAAGAAGTATGTTCTTTATTTTTCTATGAATAAAAACAAGTATCACATAAATTTCTGTGTTTTAAATCATGTTCAGATATATAGTGGAAACTTACATACACACACACACACACACACACACACACACACACTCAAGCACAAAGTCACAAATAAGTTTTTGATAAATTTTTGAGATTCATTGAGTGTTTTTATTTAGAATTTTCTCAATCCCTGATTGAGGTTTATTTGGTTATTACAGTACGAATTCTATTTTTTTTAAAATCACTGTGCTAAAGCTTATTTCTAAAAATTACTCTTCTAATTTTGAAATTTTATTTATTTTATTTTACTTGTATTTAAACAATTGATTACACATATATGTGGGGTACAGAGTTGAATATCAATACTTGTTTGCAATATGTAAACATCAAATCTGGGTAATTAGCACATTCATCATTACGAAACATAAACATTCTTTGTGCTCATTAACCAATTTCTCGCTGACTGTCCTCCCTCTTCCCCTAATTAGTTTTGATAATGAATGACTGGACTGCTTTTGAGTGGTTAAGAAGCTACTCCTTTCTAGAAATACAAGAAGGTGATACCTTGTTTTGATAAGACAAGAAACTAGGGGGTTTTTTTGTCCTTTTTGAGACCGGCCGCACCGCGCTCAGCCAGTGAGCGCACCGGCCATCCCTATATAGGATCCTAACCCGTGGCGGTGAGCACTGCTGCGCTCCCAGTGCCGCACTCTCCCGAGTGCGCCATGGGCTCGGCCCGAAACTAGGTTTTTCACTATAAAGCTTTTTAATGTGAGGACACCTTAATGGCAGAAATGCCATTGTTTCAAAGTAACCACAAATGGGCTTATTTTATATTAGCGTTGCAACAAGCATTAAATGCAATATTTTTAGCAACATTTTTAAAATGTGCAATCAATTTATGCACAATGTTTTCTTACAAGTATACGTACTTCATTTTATGTGGTCATTAGCCTTTTCTTAATTATTTTTCAATTATCCATCCATTGTTTTGGTTTTGTATTTAGCTCCAAGAGGCAAATTTAGGAAAGTGACATGGATTTTTAAATAATTATTTCTAATTTTGATCAATTTGTGACTTACTGATTTATTACTTTATGATCAAGGAATATGGCCCCTATTGGATTACCTCTCTTTTCAGATGTATTCTTCAAGCCCAATGCTCAGTCATTTCTTTTGAGAGTATTATGTGAGTATGTTGAAGAGGATGCATTTTATGTGTGTAGAGTATGAAATTTAATATGTGCTATGCATTTATTAAATAACCTTTTTATTATGTTATTTAGATATTATTTATCCTTTTATATGTTGGTCTTTTTTTATTGGATTGGAACCAAAAGAGATGGACTAAAGCCTTCAACATTTGTGATGTATAAATATTTCAATTTTCCTTAATTAATAAGAGCTCCCACTTAATACATTTTAAGGCTATGCTAAAGGTTTTTGACATTCATATCACCATTGTAGATATTACATTTTAACAATAAAATGTGACCTTTTTTCCCTATTTAGCTCATTTTACCTTGAATTCTACTTTCCCTCTTGTTAATATTGCAGCCCTGCTTAGCTTTTGTTTGCATATGCAAGGATTATCTTTGCTCATCTTTTTATTTTAAATTTTTTAAGGCTTTTTAGGTTTATACTCTTTTTGATATCTTTCTGACATTTAGACTGTTTTTTTTAAATAAATCTGAGAGACATTTCCTGTTTTTAATAGGGGGAAATTTAAGGACTTTTTTACTACAAAATCCTCACTTGCTAGCTCTCAAGTCAAATCGTATATACATGTTTTCCTGTCTAGGAACAGTATTATTTCACCAGTACTGTTTTCATCTGTGAACATAATTACTTATTTAATTTACATAATTTACTATCACAGTAATCTCATTGAACCATTTTTGTGCAGAAGATGTATTGAAAAAGCTAACAAGACCATGTGTGGTAGGTAACTGGGCATTTTTAAAGTGTCTTCTCTCATTCTCTCTGACTTATCCAGACAGTGTGACAAATAGTGATTAGGCTTTATTTAGTTTAAGTTTCCTATGTGCATGTTGGCATCAGTGTAAGAAGAGAGAGAGAGAAAAAAGAATAAAGCAATATTAAAAGAGCATTTTATATGTGTATATAATTAATTGTTTTAGTTAGTATAATTCACTTGAGAGTACCAGGGGTAGATAAAAAATGTAAGAAATCTAAGATATTGCAAATTATCTACCCTTTAGCTTAGACTGTGGTGTAGTACCTCTATTCCTAGAAACAGTAACCAGGAAGTCCTTGAAAAGCACAGACACAATCTAACCTGGGCTATATATTTAAGCGTGCACACACACAGACACACACACACACACGCACATAGGCACACACGCATACAAGACATTATTCTTGACCCTAAAGACTTTACATTATTGGTAATGTAGGACATATTCACATCAGACAGGTAGTTTTTAATAAAATATCCTACAAAAGGACATTAATAAATTGATATCTTAGAATATCAAAGAAAGAGAGTGATCAGGAAAGTTTTTGAAATAAAACAAGCTGCATCTTAAGAAGACCAAATAAAGATGTGAAAGGGAAGGTTTTCTCTCTGACATTTTCATTAAAAGGACTACTCTAAAAGACGCATACTGTGTCTGCTCTTTACTGGGTATTATCCTGACACATCTAGTGGATGCATTTAGTGTCTCAGTGACATCATAAAAACTACACTGCACAAAAAGCAAGGAGACCTTTGTTCCTCTGAATGTCTGGCCATTAAGTTTTCTCAGCATCTCCTAGGAGGTCACCAAATCCAGGCTTTTATGTAGGAATTGAGCATTGACTTTTACCTTTAATTACAAATAGGAAGAACTCATGTGGACAAAGACA
>NW_007728098.1:205206-207349 GCF_000696425.1 Galeopterus variegatus | reverse complement strand
CATTTTTTCAGGACTTATTTGTCTGTTCTCCTACTCCCTTCATTTTTAACCTGGCTACATTTCTCCCTAGCTAGCTTCATTTTAAAGTCAGCTGAAATAATTCAACCTGCTCACTACTAAATTTTGGAGATATCTCTCTGCCTTCCTGGCCTCTAGCCACTATGACAGAGAATTAGGTTTTAAATACTACTGTGCATTAACTTCAATCCGCAAAACTACCATGTCCCAGATGCTTCAGACTGGGCATAACTGTAAGTGACCTGTGGGAAGAGACTTCTCTTACTGATCTCTGTTCCCTTACACATATGTCCCTACCCACTAAATTAAGAACTTGTCCCTACAGGAGAAGAAAAAGCTAGCAAAAGTCAGCCTCAGATCTTCTAGATTCAAGTTCTTCAGAATGAAGATAAACCTGGAGTGAGAATAAGTTTTGGGAGCCAGGTAGAACATCGGGGGGAAAGGTATTTATATCTGAGCAGTGAAGTATGCAGGTAGTGGGGGACTTCATCTTCTGAACATTCAGAACATTTGTTTTCTGTGGTCCATTCATTTTCTCAAGTATACCTTAACTTATTCAAATAATTAAGTCGAATTTGAAACATAATTATAATCAATACACATAGAGTCAACTTGTCATTTTATTTCTCAATGGAACGAGAAAGCTACACAGGTGGCAGAAAAAATATTAAAGAATCTAAAAATAGTAAATGCTGCCTCTGGCAATGATTTGAATATCCAACTATGTAGCTGAAGACACAGGAAAGACCTCTCTCAGAATTCTAACATAAATAAAATTCACATCTCTCTCTCTCTCTCTCTCTCTCTCTTTGTTTTTTTTTGTTAACTAAAGCATGGCAATGTGACCATATTGTAGAAAATCTTTTTGACGAGACTGAAGACCACAACAAAAAGAGGTTTCGGTGTCCTCTGTGAATTACAAAATTCAATTATTCAGTGACAAATTTCTTATTCCCCAATCAATGTGGTTTATAATGATTTACTATAGCTCACCCTTCCTCCAGATCTTATTATTTTACATTATTTTCAGCCTCCAAAGAGCTACTGTACATTTTTGATATTTCTGTAAATATATGTGGTTTTATTCTAGTTCCTTAAGAAGATGATGGAGAATAAATTACCTAAGTAACCAATTGTACCTCGTTTAGGTAAGTCTTGAAGCACAGAAAAGGAGAGCACTATCTATCTTAGACCCTTATCTTATCTTAAAAGTTTGAAGAAAAGGCTAGTGGATGCAATATATTGAAAGAGAAACCAAATTCTTCACCCTATCCTCATTGTTCAAACCAACTTTAGATTGTCCCTTAGTGATTAGGTATATTCATTGTAGTAAATAATGTACNATCTCCTAGGAGGTCACCAAATCCAGGCTTTTATGTAGGAATTGAGCATTGACTTTTACCTTTAATTACAAATAGGAAGAACTCATGTGGACAAAGACATGGAATACTTTACCCAGTCTGGGGCTGTGTTAACTTCTTCCTCTTCATCCCATGGTAAAGGAGAGATTTCTGCCTTAAGTTTTTCAGGATGGTCAAATATGTGACACCTGACACTGGGAAGATGAGATCAATAGCAGTTCATTAGTCACATATACTATAAGCCCAGTAGAGGTAGGACACTGCATTCCATGCAGGACAACACAGAGGTTGTATCCAGGAACAGACTGAGCAACTAGGAGCTGTGGAAGGCAGGCTTTACAGTATCAAGAGAGTAGGGTTACCCCTTGATCCTGCTGGAGCATGTGATTCGATTGGCTTGTTTGAATAATTTCATAGGTTATTGAGAAACTTAAACCTGCTACTTCAGGATAAACGGAAACTGGTCCTGGTCCCCTCAATAAGGAGGTTTTTTTTTTTTTTTTTTTTTTTTTTTCATGAGGACCTTATATCCACGGGAGCAGAATGGAAAGGGTGACTTGTGATTAGCCCTTTTGAGGTTCTCCTTGCTCTGGATGTTAAAGACTCATGTAATAGCGAGGGCTAATTTTAGGCCTTCCACCACAGGGCTTGAAGGTCAAACCCTCCGTAGACCAGATTTTTTCAGACTTGGTTTTCACCACACTACCAGGTCTAAATAGTACTGATATTCATATGGAAAGCTATGTGTATCTCAAGGTTCTGCA
>NW_007728098.1:202818-203676 GCF_000696425.1 Galeopterus variegatus | reverse complement strand
TATATTGAAAGAGAAACCAAATTCTTCACCCTATCCTCATTGTTCAAACCAACTTTAGATTGTCCCTTAGTGATTAGGTATATTCATTGTAGTAAATAATGTACAATAAATAAATAAATAAAAAATCACTGATTTTTTATTTTCTGTGCAAAACTCTTATCTTACTACATAGTTTTGCTATTTTCTGCCTAGGTATCTGTTTCCTTGCTAAAATTAAAGTTCTAGACATCAGGACCTGTGTATCTCCAGTGCTCAGCACATAGCAGGTATACATGCAGCAGGTATACACACGGATGTTTTATGAATGGTTTAATAAAGCTGTGAAAATTCTGTGATGATGAGGGCATTGAAATTTCCTTAAGAACAGGCTATGCAGAGGTACTTTCTGCTTTATCAATTTTATTATGTGCCTACAAAATTAAAGAATAAGAATTTTATTCTTCTATTCCTAATTAAACCTTCAAGTGGTATAAAATCACTGCTCGAAAATGATGGCCTAAAACCTCAAATGGCTATGGTCTTTCAGTTTTTTTAAATCAATTTCTTTAAAAATTGCCAGAGAGCAAAGAAGACAGTGAGAATCACAAATGCTGCCTAAACAAACCTGAAAATATGCATTGATGAATCTAAGACTTTGCCAGTCAACAAGTAGTCCTCAAACAAGCAACATCATGATTGCTTTGAGACTTGTTTTTTTTTTTTTTTTTTATTTTGTCAATATACACTGTATATGATTATTATGGCCCGTCACCGACACCTCCCTCCCTCCTCCCTCTCTCCCCTCCCCCCCGAGAATGTCCTTTCCGTTTGCTTGTTGTAACAACTTCATGGAAGTATAGTTGTTATATCTTCTTCCCC
>NW_007728098.1:198620-201306 GCF_000696425.1 Galeopterus variegatus | reverse complement strand
TTTGATATAGTCCCATTTGTTTATTTTTCCTTTGGTTGCCCGTGCTTTGGGGGTCATATTCTTGTTAAAATACAGTCGCATTGACACCTACTATGAATCAGCATTGCATTGAGCAAAGCCCCTAGGAGATTCAAATGCACACATTAAAACCTGAAAAACACTGATTTAGGACACTTCTCAATTTTATAAACACACCTTACAAAAATGGAGAAAACTATATCTTTTAAATTTTATTAAATGAACTGTGAAACAAGTAGCCAAGGACAAGTTTTTAAAATAATAGAGAGTGACAAAAGAAAGGTTATATACATTGGGGCCCAAATGAAAGTATCACCAGAACTAATTTGTCAGGGTGACTTGAGCATTTTATAGCAAAGTATGTAATGCTTAAATTAATTCAATGATTATTAAATTCAATACTAAATAATTACTGGTATCATTATGCAAAAAGAAATATTACTACATAAAGCTTATTCTACTTAAAGTAAGTACTTCATTAATGAAAAATCCCTTGCTTTACTTTAGACCTTATAAAACAAATTATTTTATTTAAGCTTGTCTTTTGAGATTTTACTATGGAAATGTCCTGTTACTTCTTAGAGTTAATTTCATTAATCTTGTGATTTTGGTTAGTGTGACTCATTTCCTCAGAGCCCTATCAATACAGATTGAACTGATTAAATCTGGTTTCTGAACTTACAAAACTAATGCTGAACTGGAGTTTCTCCTACAGGCTCCACCTGTATTGTTAAGAACCCTAAGCTCCTCCAATCAACCCCAGCATCAGGCCACAGCTGAACTCACTATTGAGTGGCTAATCAATGTGTATTTATTTTTTTCTATATTGTCTATAATAAGTTTACGATATTTAATTGATTTCCAGAAACCTTTTTTTTTTTTCCTTTGCTCCACCTAGCTCAGGGTTTTCAAACTGTATGTCATGGTTTATTGGGATCATAAAACAAATTTAATAGGTTATGACCAAAATTCTATTAAATGAATAGAATAGAACAGAATAGATCAGAATGTATCTTATTAAGTAAGGATATTTTTATTATTACTTTAGGTGACTTTTATTTTATTGTGTATGTGTTTACAAGGTCATGATAAAACATATCACCCATGTTAGTCTTGCAGTTTGAATGCCAGACCTGTGTGTTGCAGCTTGAAAGCTACTGACTTACCAAATCCTGTATGTTTGATATGCCTGTGTATTAAGTAGAGAATGCCTTCAAGATTTCTTTCTCTGGTCTACAGTGTGCAGTGGATACCAATCATTCTGTCTGTTCGGCCTTACCCCCTTCTTGTTAAAATTACGGCTGTTTTTCCCTCCTCCATCTGCATTGTTTCTGAATAAATTGTCCAGTTAGAATAATATGGCCTTTTCCCCTACCATAAATTCATAAGTTCAGATATTGTCACCCAATCAAAGTTGAACCAAGTAGACTTGTTCCCTAGGAATTTTGAATTGGGGAATGAGATCCAGCACATTATGGCTGCTCTCCAGAAAAAAAAAAAATACACACACACACACACATAGCTGTTTGTTGTCATATTCTGTCATAAGCACTAAGGAAGAGAAAAAGGTAATCAGTATAGAGAAGAAAATGATACTGAAAGAAAAGAACATGAAATTAATAAGAAAGATTCAGAGGAGTATTAGAACCCTTTGTTTATATTGTTCTCTGAGTGACCTGTCCATGGACATTAAGAGACTTCTCAGTGTACCCTGTGGTCAAGTGCTCTTTTTTTTTGTTTAATTAGTGAGAGAATATTTGAAAAAAGCAAAACAAATAATACTGATGTCTTTAGTTAGAAAGTTTGCATAGTTTACACACATTCTTCTGGGCTTTTGCTTGCCTTTCATTTTCTTTGTGTTACCTTACAACTCTGAAATGTGTAGATGACCGATTATAATGCAAAATAATTCTTGAAAATCATTTCTGTTTAGTGGAGGGGCAACCCCCTTTCCCCACCAAAAAAGCTAGTTTTGTGTCCATTTGAAAGTTAATTTTAATATTCCTGCTTTATAAGTGTCTGATTTTTATATTTTTCCTTTGAACTGATTATAACATCTTACCAGTTCCTTCATTAATACTGAGCGAAACTTTAACAGCTGCATATTTATATTGCCTCTTAATGTTGAGTTAAACTTTAACAGTTGTATTTTTACATATTTTCAAGTATTGCACATTTATTGTTAATAACATGATATTTATATTTTTCAAGTTCTTCCACCTTTTTTATTGTATGTATTTAAGATTTACAACATGATGTTTTGATATACATATACATGATGAAATGGATTTCTACAGTAAAGCAAATTAGCATATCCATATCCATATTACTTAACGTAGTTCCTTTGTGTGTGGGGAGGTAGAGGTAAGAGCACTTCAAGTCTACTCTCTGAGCAAATTTCCAGTGTATAAACAATGTTATTAACTATAGTCCTCATGATGTACTTTAGATTTTGAGATTTATTCACCCTACATAAGGGCAAAGTTTGACCTACATCTTCCCATTCCATCTTGCCTCCACCCCAGGTAATCATCATGTTACTTTCTTTTCATATATTTGACTTTATTTTTATATTCCCTATACTAGTATAAGTGAGATTATGCAGTATTTTTCTTTCTGTGTCTGGCTTATTTCACTTAGCATAAATGTTCTCCAGGTTTATCTACAT
>NW_007728098.1:195784-198207 GCF_000696425.1 Galeopterus variegatus | reverse complement strand
CCCAGGTAATCATCATGTTACTTTCTTTTCATATATTTGACTTTATTTTTATATTCCCTATACTAGTATAAGTGAGATTATGCAGTATTTTTTCTTTCTGTGTCTGGCTTATTTCACTTAGCATAAATGTTCTCCAGGTTTATCTACATTGTCACAAATGGCAGGATCTCCTTTTTAAGGCTGAATAATAATCCAGTTCTGTATATGTGTGTGTATATATATAAATAGTTATTTATTTATATATGTATATACTATGTATTATACATATATTTTATATGTATTTACATGTATATAAATTGTACAATTTCTTTATCTGTTTATCCACTAATGAACTTAGGTTGTTCCCATATCATGGTCGTTGTAAATAATGCTGCAATGAACTTTGGACTGAAGATATCTGTATGAGGTACTGATTTCATTTCTTTTGGATATGAGCCCAGAAGTGGAATTGCTGGATCATATGGTAGTTCTATTTTTAATTTTTCAAAGAAGGTCCTTCCTACTGTTTTTCATAATGGCTGCACTAATTTACATTCCCACAGTGTACAAGGGCTCCCTTTTCTCCACACTTTTGCCAACACTTATTTTTGTCTTTTTGATAAGAGCCATCCTAATAAGTGTGAAGTGATATCTCACCGTGGTTGTGATCTGCATTTTCCTGATGATTAGTGATGTTGAGTAGCTCTTCATATACTTGCTAGCCATTTTTACATCTTCTTTTGAGAAATGTTCATTCAAGTCCTTTGCTCATTTTTAATCAGGTTTCTGGTTTTGTTTTGTTTTGTTTTGTTACTGAGTTGTGTGAGTTCCTTATATGTGAAAACTTCCTTGATATTGGTCTTTGAAATGATTTTTTAAGTTTCACACCAAAAGTTCAGGGAACAAAAGCAAAAGCAATCAAGTGGGACTACATCAAATTAAAAAGCTACAAGGCAAAGGAAGTAATCAACAAAAGGAAAGGCATAAGGATTGGGAAAGAAAATTTGCAAACTATATGTCAGATAAGGGGTTAGTATCCAAAACACATGATTATTTTTTATCTTTATAGAGTCATCATTTTAGTTTTGTTAAAAAAATAATCTTAAACATTAGAGTTGGATTTTTGTTTTTCTCATCTGTAAATTATTCAAANAAAAAATAATCTTAAACATTAGAGTTGGATTTTTGTTTTTCTCATCTGTAAATTATTCAAACCAATGAAAACAACTCTTCACGTGAAAATGTCTTTGGAGTGAAGACTTTTGCTCAGTTGAGGGCTACGTCTGCACGCACCACACCCTAAGGAAGAGAATGGCGGAATTAGCAGGTCATAGATTTTTGATATCTGACACACTTGGGTTTTATTCTTTGCTTCACATAACGTCTTCATGATGGGAAATCTTCAGAGTCTTGAGAATCTTGAGCCATCTTGAGAATGTAAAAGAGTGTCAATTTTCTTCACAGACACAGGCATAATTCAAAGCGTACTTCACTACGTTACTATGGCAATTGCTGGTACTATACTTATGCTAAGTTTCTAACAGTATCCAGAACAAAAGGGAAGCTCAGTTAAAGTTGGTAATTTTTTTTTTAACCTGTCGGCTTGTAAGGGTCTCTGTCATCACCTGTATCTTGCCTGTGTCAACACAGATCTAGCATTATATCAAGTTGCTTGCTAATGTGCAACCCTTGTGTAATCCATCTGGCCTTTTTCCTGGTCCCAGCACAGACAACAACCATTCCTGCCTCTCTATAGTCATACACTAATCTCCTAATTAAAAGGATTTTCTTCTTTCTTTTGCAATTATTCAAGTCCTACTTGTCCCGCCAGATTATAAGATTTTCAAAAACCATGACTGGTACTTACTTATCTCAGTTTCAGTTATTTCAACTTTCAGTGAAAATGATGAGCATTGATTCATTTTAGCCACAATACTACACTCATTAGCTTCTTTCTCTATCAGAATTAATGTATTTTATCAGGTTCCGTGAAGGATATCTTTCCCATTAGTACTGCCATATTTCGCTAAGCTGTTTGTGTATGGACAAATGTTACAAAGGTGATAATCTTGAACTTGTGTCATTAAAGGTCAGGTATGTTGAGTTAAGTTGACTTTGGATTTCAATTACTGATTCCTCCTAAAAATATGCTGGTAAAGTATATTACACTTTTGTGTATTCTTCTACTCTGATCCTCACCGCCTCTCCTGATTTTCTTGCCGCTGTCTTAGTTCCTTTATTCACACCCCACATTGAGCAGAAAATGTGTACTATTTAGTCTGTGCTGGGCCACAGAAATGTAATACTAAAACGACTCAGTTTCTACACTCAGAATTGTGAGAATACATAGAAATAATTGCAATTTCATGTTTCGATTTATTTAAGAAATCCTCAGCAGGCTGTGTTAAATTAACTCTAAGTACATAATAACAGAGTACAAAAAA
>NW_007728098.1:193679-194759 GCF_000696425.1 Galeopterus variegatus | reverse complement strand
GTGCAGAAAATAAGGAAGAAAAATTGAAGAAATAAAGCTTGAAAGTTAAATTCAGTGAATTACTTTGACAAGTAATTTTCATTTTTAATGGAAGTCTTTACATTCTCCTGATTGATCTTCCTCCATCTGCATATTACCTTCCGTCTTTTGAAATCACCACCATTGCTTGACCCATGTGTCTCCATGTTGCACCTTGAAAGTTCCAGTGGAGCACACACAGCATGATTTCCCAAGGACAACACAGCCATCTCTACTCAAATGCATAAATCGCATGTGTCACACTCTTAATTTAAATATGGCTAGCTTATATCTGGTCACACGTGAAAACATAATTAACTACTGTAATCCTTGTGCAAGACAAAATAGGCATTCATGAAGACAGAATATAAATTCAAATCCATGGTATAATTAATGAATGTAGAAAGTATCTTTAAACAAAAATGAATCCAGGATAACTTTGAGCATAAAAGCTAGCATTATAAATATTATTAGCTTTTGCTAATAAGTTTTTTGAGGGTGTTATGGACTGTATGTTTGTGTCCCACCAAAGTTTATCTGGGTTGACATTCAGTTCCCATTGTGAATGTATTTGGACATGGGACCTCTTAGAAAGTAATTAAGGTTAGAGTCTTTTGGATTTTAGCCATCCTAACTGGGGTGAGATGGTATCTCAGTGTGGTTTTCATTTGCATTTCCTGGATGCTGAGTGATGTTGAGTAAATGCTGGCGAGGTTGCGGAGAAAAAGGAACTCTCATACATTGTTGGTGGGACTGCAAAATGGTGCTGCCTCTATGGAAAATGGTATGGAGGTTCCTTAAACAATTGCAGATACATCTACCATATGACCCAGCTATCCCACTGCTGGGAATATACCCAGAGGAATGGAAATCATCAAGTCGAAGGTATACCTGTTCACCAATGTTCATTGCAGCACTCTTTACAATAGCCAAGAGTTGGAACCAGCCCAAATGTCCATCATCGGATAAGTGATTATGGAAAATGTGGTACATCTACACAATGGAATACTACTCAGCTGTAAAAACAAATGAAATACTGCCATTTGCAACAACATGGATGGA
>NW_007728098.1:189157-192789 GCF_000696425.1 Galeopterus variegatus | reverse complement strand
GATAGATAGATAGATAGATAGATAGATAGATAGATAGATAGATAGATAGATAGATAGAAAGTAATTAAGGTTAAATGAGGTCCTAAGAGCAGGGCTCTGGCCTAATAGGATTAATGTCCTCATCAGAACAAAGCTAACTGTTTCTTGTTTTCTCACTCGTTCTGTTCTCATTCACTTTCTTCAAACATGCACAAAGAAAAAGTCTTGTGAACACATAGAGAGAGATGGTAGCTGCTACAAGTCAAGAGAAGAGGCTTCAGAATAAAACCTGCCCTGCTGGGATCTTTATTTTGGACTTCCCAGCCTCCAGAACTGAGAGGAAAAAAAAAAAAATAATAATAATAAAGCTCTGTTGTTTAAACCACCCAGTCTGGTATTTTGTTTTGGCAGCCTGACTAAGATGAAGTTGGAAGTGAGGGACATTTAAAGAATAATTTCCAAGCAGGCACAATATCAACAGATTTTCTGATCGGATAAACAGTATTACTTTATCTCTCTAGACTCAATTTCCTTATCAGAAAACTGGATTCAACTCCAAAGTCTGTTCAAGTTCTGATATCATGAGTTGTATCTTCTAATCATTGTGACAGATTACATGTTCTAAAAATGGTTGCAACAACATTTTTCATCCACATGCTTACATTAAAATGTAGCTTTGGAACTCTTCCATCAAGAGGTAGTATCTTTGTTCCTTCTCCATGGTTCTGGGTGAACTTTGACTACAGAAGAAGTGATTTTACCTGATTTTCAAGGTGAGGTCATAATAGATGATACAGCTTTCATCAGATTCTGTTACTATATCCTCTTAGAATCCAACTGCCATGCTCTGATGAAGCTCAAATAGTCACATAGTGAGGCCATATGTCCCAACCAACAGGCTCAGCTCAGGGCCCAGCCAACAACAAGTACTGTACCATTTACCAGATACATGAGCAGTTGGATCTTCAGACGGCTCAAGCCTGCAGCGGTTAATTATCTCCAGCCATAAGTCTTCCTAGTTGAGTTCCTAGACATTGTGAAAACAAAAGCCATCTTTTCTGTGCCCTTTCCTATTTCTTGAAGCAAAGAATCTATGAGTGGAAGAAAATGATTTGTTGATGTACACCACTGCATTTGAGGTAATTTGTTATGCAGTGATAATAAATTGAATAATCATAAACTTTAAACATGGTAGGATGTTGTTTGGTTTATTTCTTTCATTGCTACTGTAAACACTGAAGTAAAGTGTGTTTGAAAATTTAACGTAAAATCTGTTTAATAAAGGACTGTTATGCTGTGTGTATTAGTCTGTTTCTGTTGCTTACAACAAAAATACTTGTAATTAGGTAATTTTTAAAGAAAACAAAATTTATTGCTTACAGTTTCAGAGGCTGGGAAGTTTAAAGTCCAGGGAACACATATGGTGAGGGTTGTCTTCGATTGTGGCTTTACAGCAATGCAGGGGACTTAGTGGCAGAAAATGGCAGAGCAGAGAGAAAGAGAGAGGGCTCCTCATGAACTCTCCTTCTAAAATTCTGAGAACCATGCCTACAACCACCATTAAACCATCAGCTTAATCTCCTTTTCAAAGCCACACATCTCAATTATCATAGAAGAGTTTCCCACACTCAACAATTAACAGTGGTGATTAAGGTTTGGGGAGACATTCAACCCAAGGCACTGCATCAGAAAGTTGTAAGTTTTCCTCTCTAAAAGCTTTCAGGTTACGACTAAATATCTGTCTGTCTTGAATACTACAAAATGCTCTCCTGCATTCAAACATGCACAAAGAAAAGGCTTGGCTGTGGTGTTTTATCATTTGTATAGTTATGGTTTCTAGACAATAGTATTTGGCAAAATAGTTCATGTTTGCTTATTGAATGAATGCTTAAATCTAAAGTTATTTCTACACTATGATTTTATGATGGAAGGGATGGCAAAAAGTGCATTTATAATTAACAACAATAATAATGATAATCATTATCATCATTATAACTAATATTTCCTGAGTGATATTTGTGTGCTGGGCAATGATTAAATGCTTTAGATGACTTTAGTATTCAATCTTGATATAAGTACTCCTCTGGGGTAGCTATTACTTATTCTTCTTGACTTATGGATGAGGAAAATTTTCCTCTAGATTAATGATTTCCCTACTGCCACTAATATAGGAAGTAGTCAGTGGATTTAAAATCCAGGCTAGTTGACTCCAGACCCCATTTGGATCTTTAGGTAATATGTTTTCCACTAACTAATAGAATGAAGTCATAGAGTGAGAATGTAAAGTTGTTCCCTGCCCATTTTGCATTGCAATAATGTTTTACCTCCCGCTTTTGTGGCATGCATACCCTGATAAGTGGCTCTTACTTATGACCCCTTGGATACAAAAGTGTGTATCCCTAAGATGGTTAGCTTTGTCTACAGTTCCAGTGCTGTGTGACCATACAGAATAGTGTGAATAGTGTCCCACAAGGAGACTACATTGAATGCCCCAGTCAGCTGGGAAACAAGTAAAATTAACTCAGTTAACAAACATTGACCATAAAATTAATAATATTTTATGCTGACATGGTAATTTCCTCCTCAGCCCTCAGTCATCCTGTAATAAAGTCTACTACTAATCCTCACCCTATAAAGAATCCCATGTAAAAGAGAAAAAAAAATTACCTAGGAATGATCAAATGAATGTCATGTTATTACAGTGGAGAATTTAATTACATCCTTTACTTTAGTTTCTTTGAATAAAAATTAATAATTGCTGTCAATGATGAACTAAACCAATTGAAATTAAGAAGTTGAATTTGAAAAGATTAAAAAACATTACTGTGTTCATACAAACAAATAACAATCAAGATATAATTGTATGCTTTCAAAAATTATCCTCCTGAATCACAGAGATTATTGGCCAAAATAACAACTGAAAAAAAAAATGAATGTATTAGAAACAAAGAGAAAAAAATCCTAATAATTTTGCTGCATTAGCAATGGAGAGTCAGAGACCGGAGAGTCAGAGACCAGAGAGTGAGCAGTGGCCTAAGAATCATGTGACCCAGTTATGAGCCCAGATCCCTAATTATCTGTGGTAAAGTCACATTGTCTTTGGGTTTCAGTTTTCTCATTTGTAAAATATAATGGAGGAGATTCCTGAATGTTTACTTGATTCTTTTGGACATACACAATTCCATGATATTTAAAATATTAAACCTTCATGATCTAAGTCATACTCAAAACTGATTGCATTTTAGGACAAATTATTTTGCAAAATAACTACTTTCCTGCTTGACCTGAAGAGGGAAAAGGATGTTAATGCGTATTCATTGGTCAGTAAGAATCTTAAAGCAGGGCTTAAGAAGCAAAGGATTGTGATACCTGGAAAGAACATGCTAGAAGAGAGTTTTTCTTAGAGTCAAAGTTTGATTCTCCACTTTAGTGCCTTCATGCTTTTGTTGACTGAACAGTCAGTGAGCATTTCCCCAGAGGGAAGCCAAAAAAAGGATCTCAGAGGTTTCTGCTCTGATGGGTAGTGACCTAGTGATCCATAATTCTTGACCCCACATTCTTTGTTTGGGTCAGTTTTATATTTTTCATAAAATTTAATGATTGTAATGAAAAATGGCACGTGGTTATTCATTTATCAGTGAATAAAAAAAAAA
>NW_007728098.1:185886-188175 GCF_000696425.1 Galeopterus variegatus | reverse complement strand
AACCAAAGCAGTCACGACTGGAGAAAGTAAGATACTAGGGAGAAGGAAAATGTACAAAAGTAAAAATGGAACTCTCTGCTACTTCTCCTTGGGACATTTGCCAATTTCCTGCAGATAAGAAGATGAACAGAGCAGTCACACACAAAAATGGAGTTCAGGCTTACTAAGCAGTCAGAACTAAAGCGACCAAGATCCCTGGCAAAAAGGAACTACAGAGTTAAACACTCTGTGCACACCGACCGCCCCCTCCCCCCAAGGCAGTTGCTGACTCCTGAGTTAAACATGCAGAACTACATGAAGTGAAACCTAACAGCTAGCAGCTGCTAGGGAACGAAAGACCTAAGTAGACAATGTTGTAGTCTCATGGTTCTAGGAAGATATAAACTGGATTCAGTTTCTCAGCACATAAGAGAGACTCAGATAAATATTTCAGATTTTCATTGTCAACCTGCATGGGCTAAACCCAAAGAATAAGAAAAACTGACACAGCACATTCATTGCTTTTACAGAATCACAAATCACAAAAGAGAAAAAGAGTGAGCAGGCTTCTATTTCAAGTGATACTGAATGTGAATTTTTTAAAACTGAGGGAAGAGCTCAAGTCATAGATTTAGGAATTTCACCAAACTGCAAGAAGTAAACAAACTAACAATAAAACCTAAACCTAAGCACATCATAGAAAAACTACTGACCATAAGAAACAAAATGCTGACTATCCCGATTTGACTATCACGTAATATAGATAACTATTGAAAGTCAACTTTGTTCCTGACAAATATGTATAATCAATTATGCTTCAATAAAAAAATAAATAAAAAGAAAATCTTAAAAGCTGACAGAGAATAGCACACTACTTTTGAAAGAGAAGCAACATACTGAAAGCTGACTTTTTAACAGAAAGTAAGCCAGAAATAAGGATGGAATATTTAACGTGCTAAAACTTAAAATCTTCTACCCAGCTAAAATTTCACTCAAAAGTAAAAGTGAAGGGCCGGCCCGGTGGCGCACTGAGGGTTCGGATCCCGCCCGAGGGTTCGGATCCCACATGTGGACCGGTTCCCGCTCACTGGCTGAGCGAGGCNAAAAAAAAAAAAAAAAAAAAAAAAAAAAAAAAAAAAGTAAAAGTGAAATAATGACTGCGATAATTCTCTACCAGCGGATAAGCTAAATACTAAAAAAGAGTTTCATGCAGATTAATATTGATCATAAACGAAGTACGTAATGTAAAATTTGGTGAAGAGCAGAGAAAAGGTAAACATAGAGTAAAATATAAATGAATATCAACTGCTTTCAAAATCTTGTTAGATTTAAAATGTATGTGGAATCACAATATATGATGATAGTTGGTAGAGGGAGTAAATGAATTTAAAATATCGTAGAGGCTTTGTATTTATCAAATGCTGAAGGCCGTAATTTAAGGAAGACCCCAGTAAGTTAAGAATGAACATTATAAGCCAAAAAAAAAAAAAAAACACACTTAAAATAATAGCCAAAGATAGAAATTGAATACTTGAATAATATATCTGTATGACCTGAAGAAGGTAAAATACTAAATAAAGAAACAAATAATATGTGGAACAAAAAAAGAAAATTATTAGCAAGATGTCAGACCTAACCCCAAACATAACAATAAATACATTTATTATAACTAAGCTAAATGCTCCAATTAAAGCACAAATGTTAGATGGGGTAAAAGTAAACACACCCACAAACAAATAAAAAAGAAACAATTATTTGATATTTCAAAGAAGCTCATCCAAAATATGACACAAAAGGTTGAAATTAAAGGGATCTAAAAGATACAACATGCAAACAAATGTGTATAGCTAAATTCATTGACAGCAGACTTTACAGCAAGAATTATCACTAGAGAGAAAAAGGGATGTTTTATAACTGTAAAAGTGGATACTTTAATGGGAAAAATGCAACCACCATAAATGTGTATGCTTCTAATATACTGACTCAAATATAAAATTAAACAATGACAGAAATAAAAAGATAAACATATGAATCACAGCGAGAGGTTTAAAAATCACTGCCTTACACACAAGTTGACATAAAAATCAGTAGATGTATAGAGAAATTAAGAAATATTATTATAAAAACTGGCCTAATTGGTTTATATAGAAAGAGACAGAGAGCCAGAGAAAGAGAAAAAACACTTCAACAAACAAACGCAGAACATGTTTTAAGTAATCATAGAACTTGTAAAATAATGTACAATATACTGGATCATAAAGCAGATAGCACATAAAGTATTATTAAAGCATAGAGACTTTTCATTAATTC
>NW_007728098.1:183360-184489 GCF_000696425.1 Galeopterus variegatus | reverse complement strand
CGATCCGTTGCCGGACACGGAAAAAAGACAAAAAGACAAAAAAAAAAAAAAAAGAAAATCAGAAAAGCCCCAATTTCAGTTTTTAAAATGTCAGTTCATTATTAAAAACAAATTGGTCAATTAACACATTACCATGCTGAAGTTCTAATCATCTCAATAGTTGCAGTCAATACTTTATGAAATTCATCCATTTCTGATTTTAAAAAAAGAAAAATAACAACCAAAACTTCTTAATAAACTAAGGATATAAGAGAACATTCTTAATGTCATAAATGCTACCTGTAAAAACAAACAAAAACTACAGTAATCATTATACTTAATGATGAACAATTGTATACTTATCTCAGTGATCAGTAACAAAATAAAGATGTCTACTATAACCAGCTCTATTCCAAGCCAGCACAATAAAAAAAGAAAAAAATATAAGTAGAAAGCATGATTAAATACACAGAATACTCTGAAGACTCCAAAGATAAATGATTAAATGAATTAATAATTGCCATTAGTTAAGTTTCTGTGCACAAAGTTAATACACAAACTTTCATTGTATTTCTATATACTAGCAGTAAAGAAGTGGAAATAAAATTTTTAAAATACCAATTATCACAGCATCAAATACCTAAGAATAGATCTAGTAATCAGTGTCTAATGATCAGTGTGTAAAAATTACTGAGAGAAATTTTAAAATCCTAGATGAATGAAGAGATATAACATTCTCATGGATTGCAAGGTTTAGTAGTATAAAGAATTCATTCTTTCCCAAGTTGATCTATAAAATTAATCAATCCCTATCAAAACTCCAGCAGGTATTTATTTAGGCATGTGAAAACTGATATTTCTAAAATTTGCATAGAAATGCAATAGACCTATAATCGGCATATTACAAGCTGTATAACTAAAACAGCATGGTAATTGTGTAAGGAGAGTTTAGTAAACCTTTAACAAGACAGAAAAGAGATTACAGAAACTGCACATATAGAGATTCCAGATTTTTGCATGTAGGTTGCCTGAAAGAGAAGGAAGCAATACCAATAGTGGGATAGGAAAACGGGAGGTGAGGAATAATGACGTTTTTTTCAGAAAGGAGTGCTCCATCAACCATATATCAGTATGAAAAAAAAAAAAAAAA
>NW_007728098.1:157335-182866 GCF_000696425.1 Galeopterus variegatus | reverse complement strand
AAAAAAAAAAAAAAAAGTTTCCCAAACTTTGATCCCTAACTCTTACCAGAAATAAAAATCAATTCCAAATAAATTGTAGAACTAAATTTAAAAAGTAAATTAATATAGCTTCTAAATTGCCAGATAGTCTATCATGGTCTTCAGGTGAACAAACATTTCTTAAAGATATGAAAAAATATCAAAGTTAATTTAAAAGATTGTTGAATTGGGCTTTAATAAAATTTTTCAAAACATGTAATAATTTTAGAATATCATATAAGAGAGCAAATGGCAAACTGTGATGATACTTGTGATACATTTACCTGACAAATAATTCATATTCAGAATATATAAAGTGTGAATACCAATCAATAAGAAAAATACAGACAACACCTTCAAAATGGTTGCTCAGATTCGGTACCTCCCAAAAGAAAATATTGAAATATAATGAACTTTTGAATGGGTATTGAACTTCAGTAATCATTTTAGAAATGCAAATAAACACCAAAGTGAGATAATATTTATAATCAAGAGAATAGCAAAAATTAGAATGCATACATCAGTACACTGACAACATCAAGTATTCATGATAATGTGGTGACTCTCTAATTCTCATACACTGCTAATGAGAATGTGAATTAGTACAACCACCTGGAAACCTTTTGGCAGTGTCCTCTGAAGCTGAGCATGTACATATCTTATGCTCCCCAAATTCCACTGCTAGGTATGCACTGAAAAAAATATCTATATATGCCTTAAAAGACATGTTCAAGAAAATTGGTAGCAGCAGAATTCATACCAGCCTCAAACTAGAACCAGTTCTAATGTCCCTTGACACTAGAATAGATAAATGAGTTGTGGTATATTCACAGAACAGAATATGTTAGAGCAATGCGAAAGAACAAACTACAAGTACACAAGGCAGCATGTGTGAATCTCAGAGACATAGTATTGAGATAAAGGAACTAGACACAAAAGAGCACGTTTCAGATGATTTAATTTATAAAATTTCAAATATGGCCAAAAGCAATCTATGGAAGTTAAAGTCAGAATATGGACACACAATATATGAGGGTGTAGTGAGTTGTGGAGGCAATGAATTGAGTTTTTGAGGTTCTGGAAATGTTCTGAATCTTTATTTCAGTGGTGATTGCATAGGTGGTTCCTTGGCTTGAGTGTTGCCCCCACAAAGCTGACCCCCACTGTGACAGCGTTAAAAGGGTGAGAAATCCTATGATGGTAATTGAAAGGTGGGGCCTTGGAGAGGTGATTAGATTGTAGGACCATGCTTAGTGAATAGTTAATAATAGTGGTTAGGGATGTAGCTTGGCGGGCTTTAAAAGGAGAGTGAATGAGGTTAGTCTCTGCTCTCTCTGCTTCCAACATCTTGCAATGTGAGGGGTCACTCTCGCCATCACCAGATGTGTTCCTTGGACTTTGGACTACCCAACCTCAGAAACTGTCTGCATCCCAGCCTCAGAAACTGTCAGCAATAAATTTCATCTTCTTATAAATTACCCAGTTCCAGATATTTTGTTATAAGCAACAGAAATGGACTAATAACAGGTGGTTTGTCTTTTCAAAAACGCATTGAACTGTACACTTGGTATCTGGTTCTTTTTCNATATGGCCAAAAGCAATCTATGGAAGTTAAAGTCAGAATATGGACACACAATATATGAGGGTGTAGTGAGTTGTGGAGGCAATGAATTGAGTTTTTGAGGTTCTGGAAATGTTCTGAATCTTTATTTCAGTGGTGATTGCATAGGTGGTTCCTTGGCTTGAGTGTTCCCCCCACAAAGCTGACCCCCACTGTGACAGTGTTAAAAGGGTGAGAAATCCTATGATGATAATTGAAAGGTGGAGCCTTGGAGAGGTGATTAGATTGGAGGACCATGCCTAGTGAATAGTTAATAATAGTGGTTAGGGATGTAGCTTGGCGGGCTTTAAAAGGAGAGTGAATGAGGTTAGTCTCTGCTCTCTCTGCTTCCAACATCTTGCAATGTGAGGGGTCACTCTCGCCATCACCAGATGTGTTCCTTGGACTTTGGACTCCCCAGCCTCAGAAACTGTCTGCAATAAATTTCATCTTCTTATAAATTACCCAGTTCCAGATATTTTGTTATAAGCAACAGAAATGGATTAATACCCAGTTCCAGATATTTTGTTATAAGCAACAGAAATGGACTAATAACAGGTGGTTTGTCTTTTCAAAAACGCATTGAACTGTACACTTGGTATCTGGTTCTTTTTCTGTAAGTATATTATACTTCATTAACAAATAGTTTAGAGGGCCGGCCCGGTGGCGCACTGCTACAGTGCGCCGCTTGGGAGCGTGGCGGTGCTCCCGCAGAGGGTTCGGATCCCACATACAGACCGGGCCGCTCACTGGCTGAGCGCGGTGCGGGCGCAACACCGAGGGTTGCGATCCATTGCCGGTCACGAAAAAAGACAAAAAGGAAAAAAAAAATAGTTTAGAGACACAGACACACACACAAGACACCCACACTCACACACACACCCGAGAGGGAAAGGTAGGTGCAGAAGCCTTTATCTACCAGTTTCAATATAGCTCTATAACTGCAAGTATAGCAGCATCTCCTTGTATAGATTATCTTTTATTTCTTTTTTTTTTCTTTGTCCCTTTCCTTGCTCCTCGCTCTTAACTTGTCCTATCTGTTGCTCTCATATTTTTCCCAATATCTCATGTTGCTTCTGGAATTATTAGTTATCCTTCTCTTCACAAGGACCTTATATTTGGTGACCTGACTGTCCTGCCCAGTTCACAGTAGCCCCAACAAACAATTGTTCTCAATATACAAACAATCAAATGTTTAATATCCTCATTCACTGAGCCCAAGGTTTTATAGGATGATTAGCCTAGGAAACATAATATAAGCCCACAGTATAGTTGACCTCCATTTATTTCTTTAGTTATATGGATTCCACATTATAGTCATTTTAAAAGCTTGGAGGAGCCTCATTAACTTTACAAGGCAAGACTGGATTTACTGAACCAATATCTATGTGGAGAAAGCGTATAAGCCCACAGTATAGTTGACCTCCATTTATTTCTTTAGTTATATGGATTCCACATTATAATCATTTTAAAAGCTTGAAGGAGCCTCATTAACTTTACAAGGCAAGACTGGATTTACTGAACCAATATCTATGTGGAGAAAGCGATGCCTGCAGGATCTATTTTTATTGGAGGTTCTCTGTTGCCTTTTTTCATCCTAATACAGATGTCTTTTATAAGATTACTTTTTATGGAACGAAAGCAACAGGCACCTTCCAATTAAATGCAGATGGCACAGGCACTCAGGTGCTAGGATGAGCCCCAAAGCCTATGAATTTTATGAGGGGTTAATGTGGTTAATATATTTTACATTATTTTGAATATTAATTACAGTATAAACATTGCCCCAAGCCCATGTTTTAGGTAGCATATTTTCAAAACAAATTCGCGTCTTATTTTGAGTAACTTTTCAAAACAAGTATAAGAAGATCATTACCAACTGTCGATTATTTTTTTCTGCTTTAAGTAGCTCTGCTTTCCAGGGACTAGAAAATGAAATAATTAAATTCAAGGTTTCTTATTGTTATTCACCTTTGACTAGTGTTTATTTACATAGGCCTTATAGGCCTACCTACTTGGAGCATATGATGAAGAAATAACCTGGAACTCCTACGCAGTCATCCTTCACTATTAGAAAGCCCAATACACATCTCACCAGTAGAAGGAAGAAAACATACAGAACATGTAGTTAATGCCTGTTGATTGAAAATATTCCAAATGTTTCAGTACTACCCACTATCTTGTGCAAAATTTATAACAGTTGTCATAAATAGATAATTGGGTTACTTGGTGAGGCTGTGTTTTTCTCAAATTGAAGTAGTGTGTGACATATATATATATTTATTTGCTGCATCCTATATGCCCACTCTAACAAATATTTCCAGTTCTTTTTCTGGGTTTAATGATAGAATTGCACTTCCCTACACCCTTCCTGAAAGTTTTATTGTGACTTATTTTGCCAGTAAAAATGTGAGAAGTGCTTCATACCATATCCAGGTGGAAAGCATTGAGTCCATGTGAAATCTGCCATTCTGTATTTCTCTGTACCAAGTATGTAGCCATGTTCCTGACAATGTCTGCTCTGGAAGCCTGGGTCTGGGACTGAGGGGAATGCCCAAACAACTTGTGATAGACAGGTTGTTTCAGTGAGAAATAAACCTTTATGGTTTTAAGCTGCTGAGATTTGCAGATCATGTATGACCACCTCATTATGCAGACATCCAGATTGTGACACACGTTGAAGGTAGGAATGATGCCTGCTTTTTCATAGGTGATCCACAAATGTTAACTATACTGAATACTTGCTGATGAAATAAGAAAGACACAAAGATGTGGCATGGATTTGAGAAAAGCCTGTGAAAAGTTAAGTTACAACATAGAGTCACAAGTCAAGAGATCCTACCGGGTTGTGCTTGCTTAGTAACTTAAGCATGTAGTATGTGGCACATGTAATGAAAGCTAGGGCTTCAGGGACGTGAGAAGTGACTAGCACCAAGCTCCAAAAGACTTACTGAAAATAGAAGGACTCTAATCTTGTCCTTAAACACTGGCAGATTTTCAGATTTTCAAGAGTCGGATATGGTATTCTCAGTGAAAAATGGAACTTGAAGAAATAAGGAAATTATTAAGTTCAGGTAGATTCAAAGAGTAAGAAATAAATATATTTGGAAGAAACCAACAATAAATAAATACAGGAGACTAGAGGTATGTAAAACTGGAAAAGTGTTTTAGGACCAGTGGTGCCAACTCTTTAATGGCAAAAAAAAAAAAAAAAAGGAAAGAGAGGGAGAGGATTGCCAGTACTTCAATACTTCAAGGGTCAGATTGATGGAAGCCTAAAGAGGGGATTTACAGGAAAAACAGAATAAAAGTAAAGTATTCGGGAGACATTTCCTAAAGTACTACGAAGATAATGCTCTCTTTTGCAATGGACTTTTAGCTACAGTTTGGCGATGAGTAAGGTAAAACAGAGGACAGTAAAAAAAACAACAACAGGATTTCATATTAAATATTAACTGTCAGTTTGACAAATAAATGCCAACAGAGCTAAAAATTACACAGCTGAGTCGATATTAACTGTACTAAGCACGGAAATACATGCCAATGGTTAAAGTCACTGAGTACTTCCATGAGAAGAAAACTCAAAAATGTTGAAGAACTGAATAACAGTTTATGGCCTTTATGTTAATTAAGAACTGAAAACTAGGATACTAGAGAGGACAGACTGAGTCCATAGGTCTGTACACAGTTGGTTAAAAAAATTTCTTTGCTCCCTGGTCAGGAAAATCTTCAATTAGTTCCAGTAAGGATTTGATGTTTTAGGGTCAAAATTCTTGGTCTGATATCAGCTTCAGGTTAGAACTAGATGGGCTGAAATTTACAAAAAACTTTGACATCTTAAGAGAGAGCTGCAGTAAGAGAAACATTTTCCTTTTGAAGTGTTCATAGTGTCTTTTGCCCATGTCCAACACAAAGATTTTTTTTCATTGACAATTTTCCTTAAATGTCCACTGCCTCCATGTAATAAAGACCTAGTACCTCTATTTGCAGGACCTTTTGCCATTCCTTTTTATTTGAGATCTGGACTCCTGAAACTCTACTACCCTAATTACCTATACAAAATTAATGTTATGTTAATATATTATGTATTTCTAATCTTTGTATCATAGTTTTCTTCCTTAAAATCTAGCTTCAGACTTCACCTTTTATTACCAAGAAAATCATTTTTCCATTAAAAAAAGGTATATAGCTCTGAAATAAATTTTATTTCTTCCCCCGACCCTCTTCACTAGGAAAATCACTTTCAAAGAGACTTTTCCTGTGAACTTTAAAATTAAAATATTTTCTTCCTGCTGTATATATATTTAGATTTAAAATTGCAGAGATGGCTCAGAATACAAAGGAAAATAGGAAAGGGATGGTGATGAAGAAAATGGCATAAAAAGTACAAAAATGGTATAAAAAGACAGAAATTTAACAAATGGGAGGAAAAACAGAAGTGAAGAAAGAAGAGCAAGATGAGAACTTTAACACACCTTCCATCTCTAAAATGATAAACACCTATTTAGTCTATTAAATGCTAAGTTATCCAAGGAAATTTGTATTTAACTGTGATCATGGTCTTAAAAAAAAGGATTAGGGTTTTTATGGTATAATTTCAGGCATACGTGATTCACACAGGGAGATAATATTTGCTCTCCCTGGTGTCTTCTTTTTTTGCCTGAAATAAAAAAAAAAAAAAATAGACAACCATCTATTTTTCTGAAGTAGAAGACATGGACTGGTTGAGTTACTACTATTTTGTGGTGGCTATTACCCCTCTGTTATATTATTCAATTGTTTTATTTTTTAATTCAAAGATTTTTTGTGCAGATAAGAAGTTCTAATGTCTCACAGACATGAAAAAGAGAAAGCTTGCTTTTCAAAATTGGTTTTGTCTTGGATTTTCTTCAGGCATTTGCACTTTTTTTCTGAGCAAGTCTTTAGACTGCTGCTGCCACCTAGAGAACGAACTTGATATTTCTCTGCAGCCAAAGAAGAAAACAACCAGCAGGCATCGTTTTTGTTGTTGTTGTGTGCTGTGTGTAGGGGAGAAAAGTGATATTTTTTCCTCATTCATCACAAGGTTCATGGCTGAGACCTCTATAACAAAAAGATTTATGAGATAAAATTATATGAATCTATTTAATATAACTTTTATGCAACATGGGAGCCTTCAGAAATAAAGACCCCCCAAAACAGGAGAATCTGTGTATTTTTATAGACAGTCTTGCAGAAATATGAGTGGAAGACAGAAGGGTATGATCTAATGGTAGTAAACTGGAGGTAACTTAGCAAGACCTGTTGGTAAAGTTTCTTCTCATGTCTCTGTATCTTCATTCCTTTCCTCCAGATATAGGGAGGCCCCCTCTGGAATGAGGGTCTTATGACCTACTTTTAAGGAAGCTCAGCAGGCTTATGGTATGTTTCAGGGGAGAGGAGTCAGAGGTCAGACAGACCTTCTTGCTTCTGCTGTTTTCTCAAATACCAAGATGCCATATTTTGGGGCAGCATGTCCTGATCACCGTCATGTGCATGTTTCTCATTTCCAGATCCAGTTATTAGCCTCGTCACGTTTTCACTGTAACATTGTGTTCTAAAGTTAAATCACTTGTACTTTTATTTCCTGAGTACTTTCCATGCCTGAGATAATTGAAACCTGGCTTGTTGGCTAAATTGTCCCATAGAATTTCTATAATTGAAAGGTAATCTTATGCATTCCATCTAACAGTAAAAGTAGCCCATTCAAAGAAGAAAAAATTTAGTAGTTCTTTGTATAATAATATCTTCAGAGTAATGTAATTCAAATACATTCATATTTGCCAGTATTTAATTATACTTTTTTGGAATCACTTTACTTGCATTTGTATGCATTATAAAATAAATATTTAATAGATTTCATATATAATCAGAAGCTAAATATAATTTTCATTAAAGATATTCGAAAGGAAGACTGACAGCCAATAGTGTCTATCTCAGTTGCTTGGTTATAGTAATTAATAGTGAATTTATATAAAAATTGTTAGTGAAGCCAGTTACCAAAATGAAATATTTTCTTGAATTCCTTTCCAGAATTTGAGAAGATTGGCCCTGTGGTTTCATTTTATATTAGCATTGTCTTTTTGTTAATAGACATCCTGTTGTGGAGAGACCACTCTTATTCACAGAGTTCTATGCCTGTCAACAGCCTAGAAATGTAAAAGCAGAGGCCCTGGTATTACAGGAGGGAGACGGGATGTGACCCCAACAATTATGAAATGCAGGGTCAGCTTCTTCCCCAAAAGCTGCCCGAAACTGGTGAAACGCTAGTGCTTCTGAAGCTACTTTTACCTGGTGAAGGGCCAGTTTACTTTTTCCTCAGTCTATAATGATTGCTCATTATAAAAAGTGCAATAAAAATAAACTTATAGACAAATGGAATATAAAACCAACAATGATGTACAAAATATGGTCAGACCCCCATTTTTAATTAAATTCAACAGTCACAAATTTAATCCTACATATTGGTCCAAAGATTTCTGGACACTTTCTCTTACTTACATTACTCATTGCCAATTGGTATCAAACAGTTCCTGAACTGATGTTTTGGACATCTGTTTCTGATCCCAATTTTAAGTGTAATGCCTTTGGAAAATAGAGTCCATGAGAGCAGGGGATGTTCTAACTCTTGCCCAGACTTACAGGCTTGTGAACTTAGCACAAAGCCTGGCGCTCCATTTCAAAACCAATAAAAGGAATTAGAATATCAGATGTATAAAATAAAGCCTGAAAAAGTAGTGGATTCCATTTTGTGAGATAAATCAAGTATACTCTTTTCTTATCCAGATTCATATCTTCATAATCAGCCTCAGATCTTTTATAATCAGAAGAGTATACAAGTCCAAAGGCCAGCAGGTATAGGACGCAACTGTGTATCACAGAAGTGGAAAAAAGTGATTTACATAATAGTTGTAAGATAGGAGAAGGAAAAAAAAAATCCTTTTGGAGTCCTAAGAAATAATAGCAACCCCTGCTAGTAACTCCTTACTTTCAAAATTTTAATCTCTAACCTTCCAATATTTGCTCCCAGGCATTATTGTTTACACCCCACCAACTCCTCTCCCGTCATCTCAGCACACCAGATCCCTTGCCACACCGTTGTCTTTCTTATAAAGTGCTCTTTACACTTTCATTCCTTCATTATTTTTTTTTACTTGTTCACTAGACTAAAATGGAGAAATTTTTCTCTCTCTTTGAAAGCTTCAATTTCTCTCTCCCTATCGGAACCCTCTAAATAAAGTATGTTTAACCACCTATCGTATTTAAAAATTCACATCAGTCTTATGGTTAAGTTTAAGCTCCTACCCAAATTTGTCCCTTCTTTAATATATTATTCTCCTTCTGTCTTCACTCTCTCCTTTTCTTCATTTCTCATTTATTCCTTAACTCACTGCAATTTGACTGTGGTCTCTAATTTTAAGCTGAAATTGTTAAGATCAACAGTGATCTCATCAGTCCCTCAAATAACGGAAATATGTCACATGCTATCTTTCTTGATGTCTACTATTTGTCTGGTTTGTTTGGTTGTCTACATTTTGTGCTATATCAGTGTCTAGTGATTGACTTCATATACCTCCGCCAGGCAGAATTCAACTTTATCCCAGATGATGAACATGAGAAAAATTAGCTCTCCAACACCCTGGACTCTCCAGTTCAGATAATTCTATATATTTCTTAGGTTTTTTTCTATATCTCATATTTCCAAGGAAGACATATCCTAAAGGAAGAATCTAGGCACAAATCTTAAAGTTGTGGCTTGCCTCTCTGGTCTTGCATCTGCTGGCCTCCCTAAAGCCTTTACTGAAGGTTTTAATTGAATTGAAACTTTTAATTTAATTGAATCATTAATCTTTGAGTAAGGATCATTTTCTATTATGATGCATCTTGTATATCAGGAAGATGGTAGAAGTAGACAACCCAGGGTTCGAATTCAGGTTATAAAATTTACAAACAATAAGTTGAGCAAATTGAATAACCTTTCTATACCTTTTTTTTCTTGTGTTTAAAAGTGAGGGAATTTATGGTTTTTACTTCAAAGAGTTTTATGAGAATTAAAAGAAATAACACTCTTAAAACCCTCAGGACATGTGCCTGACACATAGAAAAGTCAGTAAATGCTGGGAGTGATTATGATCTTCACTACTGAGAACACATAACTGTGGGGTAAGGACTAAAATTAAGACCCAATATTATGTGTTGCTTTGTTATCTGAGACCAGGAGAGTCTTGAATGACCTGACTAAAAGTTTCCCTCTCACTCTGCTACCATGGAGAAGTCCCCTAGCCAAATACACCTCCTTATCAAGGGGATGAGGGACAGTGCCTGCTTATCCCTGAAGAATGGATTTCAGTTTCCTGCCAACCCACAGAATTATTTAAATAAGCCAAACACATTCTCCTGTGGGAGTCACCAGTCACCTCGCCCTATTGGTGCTACCAGATCTGCCTTTCACAGTCCCTGGTTGTTCATTCTGTTATCAAGTGCAACCGCTGTGTGGTTCTGTGTAGGCTTGTGGTATCCTCCTCTTTTGGACTGTGAGAATATGTGAACAATAATCTGCTGAGTATCATCTGTCCCATGTTAAATGCCATGCATTTTGGCCATCCCTATAACCACAGGGAAAGAGTCCTGCTTTCACCAAGGGGGTGAATAGGAGGTGATTAAAACAGTAACATACACTGATTTTAAGAACAATAAAAGCCAGTCTTCAAGCCCTTTGATAAAGGAGTCTGCCATTGGCAGTTTTATTTCAATCTATATTCAATGCAAAAACATGGGTTTTAGTTGAGCTACTCTGCTTTGCTTCATAGGAGACTTGATCATGCACGTTATGATAAATAAAACTAAAATATGACCATATTTCTGCCTTATTTTTAAACCCTTTTCCAGGCTCTTATCAGGACAAACCAAACTTCCCATATAGAAGCAGACTGTTACCTATTGTCCCTGCCACATTCCACCATGCACTTTACATTTAAACATGTTAAGCTAGTCCTATATTTTTATTTCATTCTTCCATTTTTTGTGATATCATTCCATCTGCTTAGGCTAATTCTGTTGCTTTACTTCACTTGGATAACTCCAATAACCCTTCAAGAGTTAGCACACATACTCTTTTTCTAAAAAAATCTTTCCTGGATTAAAAACTTGGGCTAATGCCCCTCACTGACAGCCCTTAAGAAACATCATGGATTGACATCTTCTTTCTACTCATTGATTTTTAGGGAAAAACTCTGTCTTATTTATCTCTGGGCTCCCAGGGCCTGGAACAGTTTTGTGAATGACAAGCACAAAATACCTGTGGTGAACTGATCTGGTCCACCACTTTCTTGTAGGAGAATTTCTCAGACACGCTGCTCTCCACACTACAGTAGTCCATACACTTCAAGTGTTCTACACTAAGCACAAAATTAGTCTCACATTGGACTTTAACCCCACTCTGTGGCCACATTCCACATTCAAAGGAAATCGTTTTTTTTTTTTTTTTTTAATTTTTAAAACACAAAGAAAAATATTTTAATTTTACTCCATCATAGAATAAGTGACTTTTAAGATAACTTATATCAAGATATGTTATAGATTAGATGTGCCCCACTGACTTCATTGAAGCTTAAATCCCCACTGTTACTGTTGAGGGTGGGAAATCCTGTTATAGCAATTAAAAGTTGGGGCCTTGAAGAAGTGATTAGTTTGTAGGACCATGCCATAGCAAATGGATTAAAAATGGTGGTCATGGGCATGATTCAGAGGGCTTTGAAAGGAGAGGGCACAAGAAACTATTTCTCTGCTCTCTGTGTTCCACCATTCTGCCATGTGATTCTGTGCATTTCTGTAGGGTGCTCACCAAATGTGCTCCCTGGACTTTGGACTTCCCAGACTCATAAATTGTAAACAATACATTTTGTTTTCTTACAAATTACCCAGTTCCAAAATTTTATTATAAGCAACAGAAATGGACTAATACAGGATAATATGATAGAGTTACTTAGAATTTTTATGATAGCTTTAAAATAAGATCTGGTACAGGAACGAATTCTGCATAGATATGGCATAAGATGTATTGGGAGTCATTCAATAAACATTTTGATTGACTGACTTTACCCATTCTCACCACCCCTCTACTTGCTTTCCCTGGCCTTGGTCAAACTACTTGGAAAGAGAATTAAACATCTTCAAAAAAAATTAAAAATTGATTTTTAGTAAAGCTTCATGTATAAAATGACACTCAACATTTGAAAAGTGAACATTTTTCATATTTTCTATTGGAATATGACCTCTTATAATTTATATATATTATATGCTCACATATATGATTCATGGTAAAAAGTTCTTGCACTTTTTAAAAATAAATGATGGCTTGAAATATCTACAAATGCAAAATAAAATTGTTAATTTCAGAGTGAATATTTTCAACTTTCTAGACCTGCTTGATAATGGAAAAATAAGTTTGGGGAAAAATTGATTCTCTACAGAGTCAAGAGTTTGGGTGATAAGAAGTAGCCAGGCATTTTATTTTACCACTATTTTCCTTTGCCTCATTCTCCCCCATGAACATGAGGAGTTAGCCATGGCTGATGGAAGTCTTTTGCAACTTCTTACAAACCCCATTTCTTATCCTCAATCCATCATTTCTATAAGTTCTGCTTTGTCTTCAGATCATTCATATGCTTCGTGGGAATTAGGCAATTATTTTCTCTGTTTGAAGAAATGCTTGTATATGATTAGCATTATCTACGGGTTTAAAATAATGTGATTACTCTATATAGAAGAACCTGGTGTGTTTGTAAAAAAAATAGAACAAAAACTAAGGATGGTCCATTTATCTATTTTTTTCCTCAAACTTCTAAATGTTGACATGTTCCCATGAGAATGTGCATTATTGCCCAAATTCTGGAATATCCAGTTGTTTCCCAGTAGAAATTAATTACCTATAATTCTCCCAAGCAGAAAAATTACTTGGCTCTGGAGGATTCAGTCATGTGAGACAATTTGTTGTTTTCTTCAAGAGTAACACCTGGTTAGTGATCATCTTTCACCTTCTGGCCCCCTTTGATAGAGATATGAGTACCAACTCTTTTCACACAAATCCATTCTGCTCAATGGTTTCTGATTATTCTTCTTATGGCATAATGTTTACTATACTTATGCAATGAGCTAAATTAGTAAATGTGGTGCAAGGCTGGATAAGTTAAGGTCTTGAAAGATAGTGCAGGCAGCCAGGCAGGGCTACAGAGGTTCAGAGCAGGAAGCAAGTTTGCACAGAAGAGAAGACTTTATATGGGCATGTAGGGGGGAAATGTATAATGGCAGGGGTCACAGAGATTTCAGGAGAAAATATAATGTTAGTAAAAAATCCTGAGGAGAAAAACAAGGCAAAATTTTCCAAGAGGAAGTTGATAATTTGGTAATCTAATGGATTTTTTCATCTTTACTGAGGTATAACTAACATTCAATAAATTGCATACCCCTAAAGTATACAATTTGATGAGTTTTGATATATGAATACATCTATGAAACCACCATCACCATTAAAATAATAAATATACATTGACTCCAAAAGTTTCCCAGTATCCCTTTATAATTCATTTTCCTCCCAGTTCCCATGCAACCAGTGATATGCTTTCAGGAACTATAGATTAGTTTGCACTTTCTAGAATTTTATACAAATAGAATCATATTCTGTTATGGCATGGCTTCATCATAATGACTTTTAGGTTCATTTATGTACTGGCATGTAACAGTGGAATGCTGGATATGTAACAACCAGCTCTCTGGTGGCAGTGGTGGAGGGGACGTTTGTAGCATTTGCTGACTTCCATAGTGTAAATATTCCTACCATAACTGATTTAAAGCTACCAACACGATGCCTCTGAACTAAAAGTTGGGCAGAAATGCCAACAATCAGATCTTGTGAGCCAGTACTAGCCAAACACAGCTCATCACGACATTGTTTCATTCCTTGTTATGGTTAAGTGGTATTTCATTGTGTGGCTATACACAATTTATTTACCTGTTGATGAACACTTAAATTTTTACAGTTTAGGAATATTACAAGTAGAGTTTCTATGACTATTTTTGTACCAGTTTTTGTTTGTACACCTGCTTTCATTTTCTTAGCCAAGGGCACTTAGCTTTCATGTCCTGGGAATGAAATGGCTGAGTCTTATTGCAAGTAAAAGTTTTCCAGAGTAATTGTACCATTTTACATTCTCACCAGCATTGTAGGAATAATCCATTTGCTCCACGACTGCTTCTTGCCGACACTTGGTATCACCATCATTTTATATTTACACATTCTAGTGAGAAAGTAGTATATCTAATTATGGTTCTAATTGACATCTCACTAATAACTAAACACGTTGAGTATCTTTTCATGTGTATGTTTGCTACCCATATATATTCTTTGGAAAGTGTCTACTGAAATATTTTATCCCCTTTTTTATTGGGCTTTGTTTCTATATTATTGGGTTGTAAAAGTGCTAAATATAACCTATACAAAATTTCTGTATAGATATAAAATTTGTAAGTATTTTATTCCAGTATGTGGCTTGACTTTTCATTTTTGTAAGTGTCTTTTGAAGAGAAAATCTTTTTAGTATCAATAAATAAATTTTTAGTGAAGATGGCAACGGGTCAGGAGCGGGGGCGCCAGGAGACCGCGTGAGCCTGAGAGGTGTGTGCTGTGCTGCCAGAGTGCTACTTGCATTTACAAGAGCAACAAAAAATGAATAAGTCTTTGATCAACTAATCTACAACTATAAAAAAGCAACTACAGACTCAAGGTTTAGGGCAAGCATAAAAGAGGATTCCTGGGAGCGCCTGAGACGCACTGCAGGACCGAGTGAGCAGCCCGAGGCAGCAGTGGCTGAGGACTGAGACTGCGACAACACAGAAATGGAGAGGGAGCCGCTCAGCAGGCTCAGCTCTGTGAGTGACCCCCAGCCCAGCCCGGCTTGTGGAGCAGACGTCTGTCTGGCTTCCGCCTCTCCCACTGGGCCAGTCACCGGTGTGGGGCTGCCTCCATTTTCTCAGGTGGGGGCAGAGCAGGCCGGCTTCACCTAGCTCAGCTCCTCACTGAGCCTTCCCACTTCCTTGCCCTGGCACGGGGCCTCCCGGGGTCTGCGGGCCGGCCTCCCATCCCATCACTCCTGTGGTTCTCTGGCAGGGCTAGTGGTGGGGGGAGAACCGGCCAGCATCTGGAGATCAGGGAAGATTATCACTCCACCACACCCTGGGGTCTGCCCCCGGTAAACTTCCTGTTAAAGGGGGGCAGATACCATCTCTGCGGCCATCAGTTCAGAAAAACGCCTAACCAATTTCTGATTAGGAAAAGTGTGATCAGAGCACTCCCGAGCTCGCTTGAACCTGCTGGAGAGCTGACTGCAGGCAGGTGCCAGAGTCAGTCCACGCTGGGGGGATTGATAGAGGAACTGTGTGCTGCGGGCTCCTCCCCCGAGGAGCACACGCTCTGGTGTGGGTGATAAGACAAGCACACAGATAACTGCAATAACAGAAGAAAGGTGAATAATCCTGAGAAAGCTCTATACAGTGCTGCAAAGCCACCCAGAGCGAGTAGCAGAAACCTGAAAGACCTCTTGGGCGGGGCGGTGCCAAGCAGAGGCTTGAAGGCCCGGCTGATAGACAAGGGTTGCAGAAGACATGCCCCAGCCTGGTCAAGAGCGCACAGAGCAGGGAATAGGGTCAAACCTGTGCACAGTGAAACCCCCTGCCAAAATGAATAAACATCCAAAAAAAGATACCAGAAACACAAAACACCAAGAAAGTACACCACCAAAAGTTAATAAATCTCAAACTCTAGATCCTATAGAACAAGAAGCCCTTGAAATGAATGACAAGGAATTTCAAGTGATAATTCTAAAGAAACTGAAAGAGATACAAGAAAACTCAGCTAGACAGCATGATGAAACGAGGAAAAGTATACAGGACCTGAAAGAGGAAATGTACAAGGAAATCAATGTCCTAAAAAAAAAAAATGTGGCAGAACTTGCTGAACTGAAGAAGTTATTCAGCGAAATAAAAAACACAATGGAGAGTTTAACCAGCAGGATAGCGGAAGTTGAAGAGAGAATCTCTGAACTTGAAGATGGGCTGTTTGAAATAACACAAGCAGACAAGAAAAAAGAAAAAAAGTATCAAAGACATTGAAGAAAATCTGAGAGAGATATTAGACAACCTTAAGCGCTCAAATATCCGAGTCAAGGGTATTCCAGAAGGGGAGGAAAATGGAGAATGTATTGAAAATGTATTTAACAAAATAGTGGCAGAAAACTTCTTGGGCATAAGAAAAATCACAGATCTTCAGATCCAGGAAGCTCAACGATCCCCAAATGTATTCAACCCAAAAAGGGCTTCGCCAAGACATATTATAGTCAAAATGGCAAAACTCAAGGACAAAGAGAGAATCTTGAAAGCTGCAAGAGAGAAGCGTCAAATCACCTATAAGGGAGCTCCAATCAGGTTAACATCAGACTTCTCAGCACAAACCCTAAAGGCTAGAAAGGAATGGGATGATATATTCAAAATACTAAAAGACAAAGATTGCCAGCCAAGAATACTCTACCCTGCAAGGCTGTCCTTCCGAAATGAAGGGCAAATAGTATATTTCTCAGACAAACAAAAACTGCGGGAGTTCATCACCACACGACCACCCTTACAAGTAATTCTCAAGGGAGTACTGGAATTGGATACTGGAAGATAATTACCACTGCCATAACAATCCAAGTAAAAAAAAACCCACTACTATAATAAAAATGACAACCATGAAAAGAAAACAAACGAACAAAATCATTAGCGGCAACCTCAGTAACCAACAAACACAGAAAACAAACAGCAAAACAGAAAGCAAGGAACAAATGACACCTAAGACAACCAAACAAATAATAAAATGCTAGGAATAAATCAACACCGCTCAATAACAACTCTTAATGTAAAGGGCTTAAATTCCCCAATCAAAAGACACAGATTGGCTGACTGGATAAGAAAGATCGACCCAACTATATGCTGCCTACAAGAGACCCACCTCACCCATAAAGACTCACATAGATTAAGAGTGAAAGGATGGAAAAAGATCTTCCAAGCAAACAGAAAAGAAAAACGAGCTGGAGTAGCTATACTCATATCAGACAAAATAGACTTTAAACTAAAAACCATAAAAAGAGACAATGAGGGTCACTACATTTTCTGGACACACACAAGTTCCCAAAACTGAGCCATGAAGATGTAGAAAACCTGAACAGACCAATAACAGTAAAGGAGATTGAAGCTGTTATCAGAAAGCTCCCAACAAAGAAAAGCCCTGGACCAGATGGATTCACAGCAGAATTTTACCAAACATTCAAAGAGGACTTGACACCAATTCTTTACAAACTATTCCAAAAGATTGAAACAGACGCAAAACTCCCAAACTCATTCTATGAAGCAAACATCATCCTGATACCAAAACCAGGTAAAGATATAACCAATAAAGAAAACTACAGGCCGATATCCTTGATGAATATAGATGCAAAAATCCTCAATAAAATATTAGTGAACAGAATACAACAACACATATGTAAAATTATTCACCACGATCAAGTGGGATTCATCCCAGGGATGCAAGGGTGGTTCAACATACGCAAATCAATAAATGTGATACACCATATTAATAAAATCAAACACAAGGACCATATGATCATCTCCATTGATGCTGAAAAAGCATTTGATAAAATTCAACAATCATTCATGACGAAGACCCTCTATAAGTTAGGTATAGACGGAAAGTTTCTCAACATAATTAAAGCCATATATGATAAACCCACTGCCAATATCATCCTGAATGGGGAAAAGCTGAAAGCTTTTCCTTTAAGAACAGGAACCAGACAAGGATGCCCACTCTCACCACTCCTATTCAACATAGTGTTGGAAGTACTAGCCAGAGCAATCAGAGAAGAGCAGGAAATAAAGGGCATCCAGATTGGAAAAGATGAAGTCAAACTGTCTCTGTTTGCAGATGACATGATCCTATATATCTAACAGCGTAAAGCCTCTACAAAAAAACTCTTGGAGGTGATAAATGAGTTCAGCACAGTAGCAGGATACAAAATCAACACACAAAAATCGGTAGCATTTCTATTCACCAATAGTGAACATGCAGAAAGAGAAATCAAGAAAGCCTGCCCATTTACAATAGCCACCAAAAAAATAAAATACCTAGGAATTGAGCTAACCAAGGATGTGAAAAATCTCTATAACGAGAACTACAAACCACTGCTGAGAGAAATTAGAGAGGATACAAGAAGATGGAAAGATATCCCATGTTCTTGGATTGGAAGAATCAACATAGTGAAAATGGCCATACTGCCCAAAGTGATATATAAATTCAATGCAATCCCCATCATAATTCCAATGACATTTCTCTCAGAAATGGAAAGAACTCTCCAGACATTTGTATGGAATAACAAAAGACCTCGCATAGCCAAAGCAATGCTGAGCAAAAAAAATAAAGCTGGAGGCATAACACTACCTGACTTTAAACTATACTACAAAGCTATAATAACCAAAACTGTATGGTACTGGCATAAAAACAGACATACTGATAAATGGAAGAGAATAGAGAATCCAGAAATCAACCCACACACTTACTGTCATCTGATCTTTGACAAAGGCACCAAGCCTATTCACTGGGGTAGGGACTGCCTCTTCAGCAAATGGTGCTGGGAGAACTGGATATCCATATGCAGGAGAATGAAACTAGACCCATACCTCTCACCATATACTAAAATCAACTCAAAATGGATCAAGGATTTAAATATACATGCTAAAACAATAAAAATTATTAAATAAAACATAGGAGAAACACTTCAGCAAATAGGGCTGGACACAGACTTCATGAATACAACCCCAAAAGCACGAGCAGCCAAAGGAAAAATAAACAAATGGGACTATATCAAACTAAAAAGCTTCTGCACAGCAAAAGAAACAATTAACAGAGCTAAAAGACAACCAACAGAGTGGGAGAAAATATTTGCAAAATACACATCCAACAAAGGACTAATATCCAGAATATATAAAGAACTCAAACAACTTTACAAGAAAAAAACAAGCAACCCAATAAAAAAATGGGCAAAAGAGCTAAGTAAGCATTTCTCTAAAGAAGATATGCAAATGGCCAACAGTCATATGAAAAAATGCTCAACATCACTCAGCATCCGGGAAATGCAAATCAAAACCACACTGAGATACCATCTCACCCCAGTGAGGATGGCTAAAATCCAAAAGACTTTGAACGATAAATGCTGGCGAGGTTGCAGAGAAAAAGGAACTCTCATACATTGTTGGTGGGAATGCAAAATGGTGCAACCCCTATGGAAAATGGTTTGGAGGTTCCTCAAACAGCTGAAGATAGATCTACCATACGACCCAGCTATCCCACTGCTGGGAATATATCCAAAGGAATGGAAATCATCAAGTCGAAGGTACACTTGTTTCCCAATGTTCATTGCAGCACTCTTCACAATAGCCAAGAGCTGGAATCAGCCCAAATGTCCATCATCGGATGAGTGGATACAGAAAATGTGGTATATCTACACAATGGAATACTACTCAGCTATAAAAACGAATGAAATACTACCATTTGCAACAACATGGATGGACCTTGAAAGAATAATACTGAGTGAAACGAGTCAGGCAGAGAAAAAGAAATACCACATGTTCTCACTTATTGGTGGGAGCTAAAAATAAATAAATAAATTCAATCACACACACACACAAAAAACGGGGGGGGGGAAGAAGATATAACAACTACAATTTTTTTTTGTAGTTGTTACAAGCAAACAGAAAGGACATTCCTGGGTGGGAGGGGGTGAGGGAGGAGAGAGGGAGGTTTCGGCGATAGGCCATAATAATCTACCACATTGTATATTGACAAAATAAAAAATAAATAAATAAATAAATAAATTTTTATTTTCAATAGATAAAGTGTATTTCTTTGATATTTTCTTTTATAGTTTGTGCTTTTTGTTTTCTATTTAAGAAATCTTTGCCATACCCAAGGTCATTAAGATTTTCTCCTCTGTTTTCTTCTAGAAAATTTTAAATATTAGCTCACAAATTCTGGTCAATATTCCATTTGAAGTAAATTTTTGAATGTGATATAAATTAAGGATTAAGGTACATGTATTTAGATAAATGGCTTACCAATTGATCCAGCACCATTTGTTAAAAATATCATCCTTTACCCATTGTTGGATAGATTTTTTTTTTTAAATTAGAGATACTCATATGTGATTCTAATAAGTGGAGACATGCTAATGCTATATCTTTGAAGTCTTTGAATTTCAATTTACAGAATGTGGATTTCATCTTCAGGTATTACAGGAGAGTAGAGAGATTCTGTGTAAAAAGTTTTAACAAATTAGTTATAATAATGATTAAAAAATCAGAGCATATAATAGAGTGATTTGTAACTTTATCATATTTGAGTGGCCATTGGAAAATTTATTAAAAGTTGAAGGACCTCTATCCAGAAAAATGCCTGAAGATATACACACACCCACTAAATTTTACATACAGCATCAGTATTTCTTGAATTGCATCTATGCTCCATTTAGGGGTTCGTGCACACTAGGTTAAGAGCTACAAAAAGTATCTCAAATTTTAAAAAATTAAGAAAATTTAAATTTAGGAAGAAGAGGAACTGAGACATGTTTTAAGAAGACAGCCAGCTTAATTTTCTCTTCACTATTGCATAAGGGACTTGGAAGTCTGGAGGAAGGTGAATGTGGTGGGGAGAAGCTAGGATGTGGGTAAAAATGGAGCCACGGGTACTGCAATGATTGCTACATTCCAGCAGAGCACAGAAAGTGCTCAAAATACACTCATGATTGCCCTAAGACGTCTTGCTAGACATCTACATCATGAAATTAAACATACAACCCCCAGTCTCCCTACAGTCCTGTCAATTCTACAACATGGCTGTTGAGAAGTGTCCAGAGTAATTTGTTATTAAAAGCCACCTATGAGGTATTAAGGACAATAGAAACCAATGTAAAAACACAAATGAAACAAAGCTACTATAATTAGCCATTCAAACATTTTGTTTTTGATGTTCAATTGAGCAGACATTTATCTGAATAGGTTGGTACCAGTAGGAACACAAAACAGTTTTATTTAGTAACCGGAAGTAAGTTAACCTCAAAATCAAAATAAAACAAAACAATAAGATGGTTGCAACTTACTGCTGAAATCATTTTAACTCTGCTTATCTCCTTCCTCTAGAGAACTTGAGATCAAAGGAGTTTTTAGTTATGCCAATTTCGAATATCCCTATCTGTTTTCCTCATATCCATAGAAATTTCCTGAAAATTCCAATATTATAATAACTAGAATAAAAATGAATTGTGTCCCTTAAAACTATTTATCATTCAGACTGAGGTTTCAATAGCTGTGAATACTAAAAAGTATATCAAATCACACAATTGGTTAAAATAATGATCACTGTCTAATGTAACTGTATTAGTACTTAGTAATATGATCATATAAGTAAACATGAATTTAATTTTATAAGAGCGTAAGAATTTTTAAAGGAACACATGAGCAAGAATCATGGCACATGATGAGAGTTCTCTTTAACCAATAAATTAATTAAAAGTCATAATTTCCAAGTTTTATTGAATTTTTTTTTTTTTTTTTGAATTTCCTTAGAAGACAGCCATAACTATCAGTGTTTAATATTAGAGAGCAGTGGGGAGGATGTCTCAGGGATTTTATGTTCAAAGTCTATAGTTGTGTTATCTTCTGTGTATGTATATATGTGTGTGTGTGTTGCAGTGGGAGCTGTATTCCAGAGGAGAAGGGAGAAATAATCCACAAAGATAATCCTCTCCCACCCTCAGCTTATCTCAATATCCACATGTTGTTATTTCAGAATGTCACTTGAAAAATCTCTCATCTTGCCATGATGAAAATCAGCTCATATTCATGACACCCCCATCTGTAATCCATGTCCTTCTCTGTGGCTAACTACACAATCATCTGCTTATAAACTGTCACCTGAGATAAATTCTGGGCCACAGATACCTCAAAGCTTCCAGGGGACTCAAAAGCACACATTTGTTGATCTGTAAAACACATCTGAGTGGTTCCTGCCCACTTTAAGGGAAGGTATAATTTAGAGCTAAAAGACTGTAATACCCATAGCTTTTAAATACATTATTTTTTTTTTTATTTTTGGTTATTTTGAGAGTATGTATGTTTTAGCTCCTGAGTAAATTATAGGCTTTTAAGGTTTCACATAGCTATTTTGTTTTTAAGCAGTCAGGATTTCACCTTTATTTCTCCTAAGCTCACTCTCATATTTACAGATGAAAAACAGCAGAGGGTAGCATTTATTTACTTTCTATCGATCACTGGCCACACACACACTCAAGATGCCCTTGGGGGTGACACTTGCACAGCCCTGCTTCTTAGACCCTGGCCTCTGAGGCTCATCTCTGACACATCAGAGCAGGTGGATAGGCAGAGAAAGCCTGCAGAAGTGATGGCTGTGTGAATGAACAGTAGTTCTGCCATGTGAGTCAGAAAAAGTAAAGGAATAAAAAACAAAGGAAAGCAAATAAAAGGGTTGAGAGAAGAGATGATGAACTTTCTGCAGTGTCTTGGCCCAGCTTCTTCTGCCTCAAGATAATAAGAAAATTAAGAAACTAATAACAATAAATCCACTTGCCTACGTTTTACATGGTATAAATTAGGAATACCGTCATGTGAATCTGAAGAGCCATTTGTTTGAGCAAAAACAATGAATAAAGAGCAATTATACCTATTTATTTTCTATAATTCTGTCTGATTGATGACAGCAAATGGATAAGGTTAGTCAGAGGGAAGAATTTTCTGACAGTGGAGGTTGGGAAACACTGAAACTGGATAACCAAGGACATGACTGCTGGAAATGGTAAGTAGTCCTTTCACTTTTTTTTTGTTTGTTTTTGATTTTTGTTTCTGTTTTTTTTGTGTTTTTTTTGTTTGTTTAATTTTTGGTTAGAAAGTTCTCCAATCCATGAAGCAATCCTGAAAAGACAGTGTTTTATTACAAAATTAGGCAAATGTTGTCCCGCTTCCATCCTTTTTTTTTTTTTTTTTTTGGTATGGGTTTTTTTTTTTTTTTTTTTTTTTTTTCTCAGCCTTGTCCCTCTCTGGCATTACATGGCCTTGCCACACTGAACTGCTCACTGCGACTGTGACAACTGCCAAAGTGTCTTGCCTCCAGGCTTCACACGGGCTGTTCCCTTGGTCTGAAGTGCCCTCTATCCCTTGCTGCTTTTGAACTCCCTCTAGGGAGTTTTCTTTATGAGTATGTTAAAAGTGAGATTCTCATCAAACCTCCCTTCAGTTCTACTACTAAGAAACTACAGAAATTTGGAAACATCAGTTCCTGAGGATTCCATTTCTTCATCTATACAACTAGCAAAGGGAAGTGATCTTTAATGTCATTTATGTTTCTGTTCCTCAGTTAATTCCAAAGAGCAACAAATGCTCGTACTTCCTGGAAACTTCTACTTCTTCCCATTTTCTAGGCACATTTCCTAAACTGCTTGTGCATAATTTATATTGCAGTTAAATAAAAGTTTTGCAAGCATTTAGATACACCTAACTTTTGCCTCCACTAGGCTATGGGTTTATTATGGTAGAACCATTTTAAAAATGTATTTTTCTGTTTCCCGGAACCATGACTTGTAAAGATCTTAAATGTTTTTGGAATGAATCAATTTTAAGATTAAAGAGGTTTAGTAGATACAATGTGTCAGCATATGGCTTAAAGTTTATATTTACCTGGAAAGAACAGGTAGGAAGAAAAATGGCTTTCTCAAATATCTTCAAATTTGAGCCATAATTTATGGTGCTGAATAGGTAAATAACTAATGTTTAAAACTGTCCTCAATAAGACATGAAGCAGTAGATTTCTGTCTTAGGAGGTGCTTCATCATGGGTTACATGACCACTTTGAAGAATTCACACATGGTATAAATGGTCACAAGTAACTTCTTAAGTCTATGACTGGCTACCATGTTTCCTAGAGATACACATACCCATATGAACTTCCTGCACTGTTGAATACACACAGAAGATGCTTTCCAGTGGGAACAAGATTAAATGTTGACGAGTCTGGAACAATCTGGAAATGATCGCTCATACTGAAGGCATGGAGGTGGTTATGCCTGCACTGGTCTTGGTATCAGAAACTTGAGCTAAGCTCGGGCTCTGCCAGTAAGCAGCTGTGAGCTTTGCACAGTCTCCTTGCCTTCTATAGTTATATATTTTTCTTCTGGAAAAATGGAAGAGATTGAACTAGATAATTTTAAATATTCTCAAAAGACTTAATTGCATATCGATAGGAACTGAGATATACTTCATTTCTTAAAATCCTAGAAAATGACTATCCAAAATCAAATAAACTTTGAATCAATCCTTCACTTCACAAAATTAGCCTTTGTTTCATGAAAGATTTTCTTGAATAAAACAAGCTTCTGTATGTTTATTTATACCAATTTTATTTACACACAGCTTTGCTATCATGAAACAAAATTGGTCTGTATAGAAAGTGGGAAGAGATTATAAACATTACCATCATTTACCATTACTGTACGATTTCCTATTTATAAACTACAGTGATTAAAAATGATGATTTTACAACTCTTCCATTAACCACAGAACTATTAATCTATTACTGAATTATGTCTGCTCCATGAAAAATCCTGACTCCTGAGAAGAAAATGAAAACATCATGGACCTTAGGATGAGCTCTAATTGAAAGGGAGGGCTTCAGTGAAGTTTATGGTTTGAAGAGGACTTTCATTTTATGGCTTGCTTGATTTCTTTCAGAGCTAAATTTTACTTCATTTCACTCATGAATTGCATTTTATCTTAAGAAATAAAAACAAAACTCTCTATTAAGATACAGTAAGAAATAGCAAACTTGGGACAGAGATGATAAATAAACTCAGGGTCAGATCTCAGAAAGACTGGAAGTAAGAAATTTACCCTTTCCATCCCGGCTCTGCTTTCTATACCCTGCGTGCTTCTAGAACCCCTACCTGATGCTTGGTTGTTCAATCCCTCAAATCATCCCAGGTTTCCAGACCATTGTTAAAAGCAGTTTTATAAATGCACCCACCGTTTGCTTCTAATGGCTTAAATTCTTTAAAATACCAAGTCCTTTATCAATCTAGGACTGAAGGAATTATAACCAGAATACTAAATGTATATTAATCTTTACAATTTACAAAGTGCTTTTTTTGTAACAGACTTTATTTTTATAGCAGTTTTAGGTTTACAGAGAAATTGAGCAGAAAGTGCACCTAGTTCCCATACTCCCCTCCACACACATTTTTTTCTCATATTATTAACATTACATTAATGTGGCACATTTATTACAGTTGTGCACCGATAATGATTTATTATTATTAACTCAATTTTACATTAGGGTTTCCTCTTTTTATTGCACAATTCTATGGGTTTTGCCAAATATATAATATCATGCATTCACCATTATAGTATCATACAGAATAGTATTACTGTCCTAAAAACCCTCTGTGGGCCGGCCTGGTGGCGCACTGGAGAGTGCACCGCTTGGGAGCGCGGCGGCGCTCCCGCCGAGGGTTCGGATCCCATGTGGTGACCGGTTCCCGCTCACTGGCTGAGCGCGGTGGGCGCAACACCGAGGGTTGCGATCCCATACCAGTCAGTAAAAAAGACAAAAAGGAAAAAAAAAAAAAACCCTCTGTGCTCCACCTACTCATCCCTCTCTCCCTCCCACCAAAAAAAAAAAAAAAAAAAAAAAAAAACCCGGAAACCCCTTTTTTTTTTTTTTTTTTTTTTTTTTTTTTTTTTTTTTTTTTTTTT
>NW_007728098.1:126170-156488 GCF_000696425.1 Galeopterus variegatus | reverse complement strand
TACTCATCCCTCTCTCCCTCCCACCAAAAGACAAAAAGGAAAAAAAAAAAAAAACCCTCTGTGCTCCACCTACTCATCCCTCTCTCCCTCCCACCAAAAAAAAAAAAAAAAAAAAATTAAAAAGCCTGGAAACCACTGTTTTTTGTTTGTTTGTTTTGTTGTTGTTCTTGTTGTTGTTGTTTCCATTACCTCAAACATTTGCCATTTCTCTGTGTTTGAAACATTCAAAATCCTCTCTTCTAGCTAATTTAAATTATACTATAAATTGTTGTTAACTATAGTCACCCTACAGTACAGTGCTATAGAGAACTAGAACTTATTCCTCCTATCTAGCTATAATATTGTGTCTGTTAACCAAGACATATAATTTTGTATCTTCTCCTTCCTGCCCTTTCCCAGTCACTCTACTCTCTACTCCTGTGTGATCAACTTCCTGAGATTCCACGTTCTCTGAATGAGAAGGTGAAGACAGAGCACTTTCTTACATATATTATCTTATTATGACGTTACAACATCTCTTGAGGTACACATGGTAGATATTATTCATACCTCTTATAACAGGTAAGGGAAATCGTTCAGAGGGTTTCAGTGACCTGTGCACAGTCACTGAGCTAATGAGTGGAAGAAGATAAATTGAAACTCAAGTTTTTTTGTTCTAAAATCAAGGCTTTAAAACATGTTTCTACTACAGTTATTCATGCCAACCATATGTGACTTATTTCAATTTGTCTTCTCAATGTTGTTTTTCCCTTCCATTTTCCTTTTCTTATTCATTTATTACATGAGCCTCCAACTTCAAGATAAGCCCTAAATTAGAAAACACACACACACACACACACACACACACACACACAAATAATCTTTGGGCCAGACATCTAGTTTTCAGCAATAAATGACTGAAACATCCAGCATACCATCATATTATGTTCCTATAGATTTCATAAAATATTACAATAAATATGCATCTCATTCAAACTCCTTTTATAATAGATCAAAAACAATCCCAGAGAGCTAAGTGCCTTGAACTATGTTGCATATCTAACTAGTTGTAGAACTATGACAGAAACTAAGGTTGCCTACATTAAATCTTATACAGTTTTTTTTTTTAGTTACTTAGATACATAGTATTATTTCTCCTATTGCTCTTTCTCACTAGAATTCCTTTGTTCTTTACAAAGAAACTAAAAAAAAAAATCCTAATGTTGTCTAAGTTTGTTCTGCACAGACACCAATTAAAAATTTTGCTAGGGTTTACTGAACGTAACCCTTAATGTATTGGTGATGTTCTGGGTATCTAGTTTCTAATTGCTCAGGCTATTGTGAGGAATACATGAGTATTAACAGATCATTTTTGTCTTCTAAAACTTAGCTTAATGACTAGACAGCATGTGAATGAAACCCAGCAGCTGTGGTGTGACCACACTGTCATGAGGACAGAAAGTCAAAGAGCATGGTGCTCTTGCACCAACAGATCCCCCTTGAGAGACACTTTTTGCCAGCTGTGTGGAGTGTGGTCAGCCCACAGCCTTCTGTCAGCCCTTCAGGATAGGCCTCAACTCCATGGAGCAATAGCCACCTTTGACTGAGTTATGTTCTTTCTGCTTCTTCTGAGAAAAGCCCAAATCCCATGCCTGAGTGAAAAGGGGTTAAAATGGCTTCCACTTCAGCCTGAAAGGGGACCATCCTGATGAATAATCGTGCTCCAGAGCTCCCTGCAAAGTTGGCTGAGTCTTTGTCAGACATCTGTCACAATTTGACTTTTTTCTTCTTCCCAATTCTTCTTTCTCTTTCACTTCTTCATAGGTGATTCCTGATAAATAGCTTGCATCCCAACCGTGTTTCAGCATCTGTATCTCAGGAACCCAATCTGCCACAAAGAACTGCCCTGCAGGGAGAGCTGCACACAGCAGAGATGCAGGGACAGGCAGGGACAAGTGTCAAAAGAGAGCTTTGAAGTGGTGGACAAATGAGTACAAGATGATGCTATCTACCCTAAGTGAATCACTGTGCAGTGTATGCCTGTATTGAAACAACACAAATACATACAGATAAATGTTAAAATTTTAAAAAATAAAATAAAAATAAGTTAAAACAAGAGAGAGCTATGATAACTTTGCATTTTTTTTCTTAAACATGGCTATAATATTGCTTTTTCTTCTGTTTGCCAACTTTGCATATTAGAATAAATCCCATTATTTTCAGTATTAGTTTACTTCTTAATTTAATTCAAATTGTTTTCTATTTGTAACAATCTTAGTTATAACTACTGTATATACCTCAATATAACCAAATGTTGTGTTGTGTGGTACTGATACAAAGCACAGTAAAAGCTGAAAGAAGGAAAATATGAGTGTGAGCTGCTAGCATTAGGGAAATAAACATAAATGCCATGGTTTTAACTATTGTTTTTCTCCAATCTCCCCCACTGATTCTTTTTCTTTTTTTCTCTCTTTTTTTTTAATGGATAACAATATTTATTGTGTTAGTTTTGTTGGGTATAGTTTCAGAGAACAGTAGTGATTGATATATATGGGAAGGAAATGATAACTTCCACCCTCAAAACCATATCCATGTCTAATCTAACCTTAGGGGTGTGAATTCTGCTATGGACAGCAACCCCTACTTGCTGGGACATAACAATCTTGAACTCTTGGTATCCCATGTTTCTCTGGTTTTCCCAACTACAGTTAGGAGCAAAATTATTTTCCTTTCCTGTTTGTCTGTTTGTTGTTGCCACATGAGAAATCCTCTGTTATTTTAGCTCCAAGTTTGGCAGTATAAAACCCAGCCCAATCATTCCTGTAATTTGCATTATTTAGAAGGTGCTGGATATCAAAAAGATCATTTTTTTTTTCAAATTACACACAGCTAAATATGGAGAAAGTTAGAAAATTGACTAAAAATTCCCCAGGTGATTCTTATTTGATCCAATCCCCAATCTCCCAGGAACCACTCCTTAGATGTGATATTGCCTCCTGATGAAAATGAAATAGAATACCTTAAAGAAGTCAAACTTAGGCTCAATCTAAGATCTATAATTTAATATTATTTGTTTCCCAAACCTTTACTTAACAAATTTAGAACAGAACCTGAGGTGAATTGCTTGCTCTGCTGTCTGCATTTCTATGGCACATGGTGTACCAAGGCTAAGCCCTGAATCGCAGTAGCAAACCTCACTGAAAATCTAACTTAAGAGTCAGTAACAGTGATGCTCCAGTTAAGGTTGCTGAGGCCACAGTGAGCTAACCTTTATTTTTCATTCCCTAATAACTTTCCCAGAGAAATACCTTTGGCCTTATAGTTTATTTTGCTCAGTTTGGGCTCAAAAATAAATCTGAGAAAGAAAACTTCAGTGAAATTCTATGTTTTAAGTTATGCCTCTGTGATCAGCTGAATTTCCTTTGCTTCAGAATATACCAGTAGAATTCTCTTTAGAATATATCACTAAATGTATGTGATTTGATGACAGCACCATTCTGGTGAAATTTTGTTTCTCTTTCTTTTTTTTATTGCAACACAATTGATTGTATATATTTGTGGGGTACAGAGTTAACTATAGGTATTTGTATACAATACATGATGATCAAATTTCCTTATCCTTTTTTTTTCTTTTTTCCTTAATTCTTCCCTTCTGCTTTCTTCCTGATGTCTATGACTCATTGTTCCTATCCAACAGCCCTAAAAAAATCCTATGGTGCCAGATCAATGATGGAGTTTCTAAGAGTAGTATGTCTATCAAGCCTGGGAAATTATAATGGACAAATAGAGCCAGGACTTTAGCAGCTCTTATAAGATGTTACTAGGGCTTGCATTAGAGCAAAGAAAATACAACATTATAGGCAAGAAAATTCACATCCTGCTGCTTTTCCTTCTACCTAGAGAAAATTATAGTCTACATCTCAGTCAAGGAAGACTAATATTTCTGTGCTTTTCAGCCTATCATCCTTCGTGTTCTTCCTCTTTCTTCCTAGCTCAATGAAATTTTTCTCAAGTTCTATATCCCGAATTTACTAAATTGGAAGCTTCCCAGAGGGAGAAATATATCTCTACTTTTTACCTTGCTATTCTCAGTGCTAATATGGGTCATAGAGGACATTTCAGTGTCTATTTGCCTAAAAAAGCAAGTTTATTTATTAATAAGTAAATGTTTAGCCTTTTGTTCTCATAATATATTTTATAAAAGTTGTTTTAGTTAAACTTAGTGTATTAGTTCGTTCATGCTGATTATAACAAAGTGCACGGAACTGGGTGATTTATAAAGAAAACAATATTTATTGCTTACAGTTTCTGAGGCTGTGAAATCCAAAGTCCAAGGAACACAACTGGCGGTGGCGACAATGACCCAGGGATCTCACACTGCAAGACGGTGGAAGCAGAGAGCAAGAAAGTCAGACTCTCCTCTTCTATTAAAACCCTCAGAACCACACCCCAGATCACCACTTTTAATCCATTCACTCCTGCACAGTTATACAGTCCAATCACCTTTTCAAGGCTCCACCTTTCAATTACGCTAATAGGATTTCCAACCCTCTTAACAGTCACAGTGGGAGCTAAGTTTCTAATACATAAAACTTGGGGGACAAAATTCAAGCTTCAGTCAGTTTTGGGGGGACATAATTCAATCCACTACACTTAGTAAAAGAGGTCAGCTCTCAAATAAACTGAGGCCTAGAAAGAGATGCCCTCAGGCAGATCAGAGCCTGAACCCTTCTGTGTTAACAGCCATTTAGCTTTCCACAGCAATGCAGCTGCCTCCTCAGCGGCAAGAGCAGCAGCAGGCTGTGGAGCAAGTTCCTCACTCAATTGGCTGTCCCCAGTAAGTAATATAGCAAAGCCTCCTAGGATACAAGCAGACCAAAGGGATGGGCCCCTACTCCAAAGATTAAGTTTTACTTTACTAACATGCATATTAATGAAAAACAAAGAAGTTTCTTCCAAGTCCCATTTTTCTTTTTGGAGTAGGAAGTACTGAAGACATAATGACAGGTCACAGTGAAGCCCGACTCCAAATATTGCAATATATCTTAGTCTCTTGAAAACTACAGATAGGTTGACAAAGCACCAGGTCCAGGGCAGCTGAAAACAGCAAGTGATGAGTGAATGAGTAGTGAGGATTAGGAGAGACTTAAAGCATCCTGGGAAGTGCAAAATAGAAACTGGCTCTTAAAAGGAGGGCTGCAATTGTATAACCAAAGCACAGAATTCACCAACTCATGGAAAGATAATATGGAGCCTTTGACCTAATCAGTGTTGCAGTTACATTTTCAACATAGTGGTGTCTCCTGATTGTCTGGCATAATATGTCTCTTCCCACCCCCTGCCTGGTCCTCCCTGTCTCTAAGGTGAGCTAGCTGGCAGCTGCCCCTGTGGTGTGCACTCTGTTATCATGTTGTGCTCTGTGTTCTCTTTCCTTTTTTCCTTAAACATGACCCCACCTTCTACCTTATCTACATTCCCTAGTTATTACAGTCCGTACTTCTAAGAATCACACATATCATCTGAATGACACATAGCACAGCATTTTAATCTGTTCTCTTCTCTCTGTGCCCGTTATTCAAGAACATGTGTCTACAGTGCATCTTCCTAAAGTCAGGTGTTGTCTTTTAATTCCTCCAGGAGAATCAACTCATAACCAGGTCATTACAAGAGTTTTAATACAAAGTGACAGATTCATGTGCTATCAAGATTTATATACGTATGAATAATTTGTTCCCTAGCCCTTTACAAATATCTTATTGTATTTTTAAGATGCTTTTGGAAATAGGGCTTTGCTGTAAAATGAACAAAACATAAATGCCATCAATAAAAAGACATTGTAGGGCCGAGCCCGTGGCACACTCGGGAGAGTGCGGCGCTGGGAGTGCAGTGGCGCTCCCGCCACGGGTTCGGATCCTATATAGGGATGGCCGCCGGTGTGCTCACTGGCTGAGCGTGGTGCAGCCGGTCTCAAAAAAGGACAAAATAAATAAATAAATAAATAAACAAATAAATAAAATAAAAAGACATTGTAAATTATGCACAAAGTTCTTTATAGTGAATCCAATCATATTTAAATCTTGTTGTACGTGTTAAGTATATTGTCAAAACAAATTAACTGAATAATTTTATCTTACTGTGTTTTCTTTTCTAAACTTTGCACTGAAATTGGTGTGGTTTACAAAGGATATTTTATACAAAACACTTTGAACTGCCTGAATGTAGTGGAGCTGCATGAATCATAGGGTGGGTTTGAGCTTGAGTGTAGCAGATTGTTATCTCTTGTTTCCATGCCAATGACATCTGACCATGACATGACGTAATGAGAGCTGTCTAGTTTAATAAAACAAGAGTTCCCCTCCAGTACTTCAGGAGAGAGATTTCAATCAGCTCACAGACACATAATCTACCTGCAGGTGGAAATCATGCTGCCAACAGCATTTCAGCTTGCCATGGAAAGTGCTATTGAAAGCATATTTGTTTGGACCAGCTCCAGACTGAGGAAGCCCACAGCAAAAGATAAACTAACAAGCAAGGACAAGGACATATTCCATGTCATGATGACTCCTGATCGCATCCCTAAATTCTTCATCCCCTCTTTGTGAAATAGAGCTCCCTAGACCCTCATAACGTACACTATCTGTTTCTGTAGAATTGCTTGCTTAACCTGAGTAACTCCATTTTACCCCGTCTGACCTGCAGACTACCCCCACCCTTCTGCATGAGAAACGGTTGATCTTCTCATAGAAACAAAAACCATTGCATAGAAACAGGAGCCATACACAGTGAATTATTACATGGGAACAGGAAACACAGAATGAAAAGTTGTATGCTTGATTGCTCTAGTGGCTCACTCTCGGCCTCTGTGACCTAGCCCCCTAGCTTGCTTTGTGTGCCTGGACAAAGCTGTGTGCCAATGGAATGTGGTTTTTGCCTTTAAAAACCCCACAAGACCAAGGCCCAATGCCGCTCTTCCTTGGTTGCTCCTTGGGAGATGGACGACGACCAGCTGGAGTGAATAAACTGCCCTTTTCTGCACGAGTGGTATGTAAGTGCATTTCTTGTGGGAGGGTGCCTCAGAACATTTGGATGTGGCACATGTGGAATCTCATCTAACATCAGCCAAACACCCAGAAGACTGGTGTCTAGAGAAAAGGCTGTCTGATGTGATAAACAGCAAATTCCCATCAAATCAATGCAAACCAGAATCCTCTATAAAAAAGAACAGAATGAAGAAAGGAAAAACTCTGTACAGAAAGGATTCTCTGTGCTTGGCTGACAGTCTTGCTGACAGCAAGGATATGAAAGGAACTCTGCATCACTCTGAACCAGCAACCTGGGCTGTGCTGTCGTTGCCACATCTCCCCAAAGTTGCAACCCCATATGGATTTCTCACACTACGCATGAGCCCCAACATTTGAAGGAAAGAATCACTTTTCTTTGAATCTGACCCAGTTGATCTAGGAACTGTGTTATCAGAGAAAAGGGATCATTGCTTTCCACAACTGCCCATCAAACCTTTTGAACAGAACAGGAGATCGAAGCAAGCCATTTCCAGGCTTCTGGTTTTCTGCTGAAGCAGAGCAGGACAAAATCATCAAAGCTGACAGACCACAATACTCTTACCTCTCCTACACATCACCCCATTGGGTTTGAAGGTTGTCATTTCAAGGAAGAGAAGAAGACATTTCAAAGACTGCTGATGAAGCACCTTTCTAGCATTAAATGCATCTAAGCCCAAGTCAGAAGTGGACAGAAAAATGATTGGATAATACAAAGTTTACTGCAAGGATTCCTTTTTTGGGTATCAGAAGGGATTCTAGTCATGGAATCAGCTGTGCCATTTTCCCGCTGCATCTGGGCCATTCACAATTTCAATCCTATAAAAAGAGATCTGCAAACTTGCTCCAATTGGAAGGGTAAATCATTATTGAATTATATAATTATTAATGTGTGTAATTCAGTTTAGTTCCGTTCGGGGTACTATCATCAAGATCAGTGATTTTTCTCTGAATAGTGTGGTTAGCAGAGTATTCCACTGGGATACTCAGATTATTACTCAGAAGTCTCTGGCTCTATGTTAAATGCAAAGTTGAAAACAAAAGAAATAAGGGCAAAGGTGGATTCAGGGTACATAATAGCAATGATTTAATACATTTGTAAATTTTTCAAAATAATAAAAATATAGAGCAAATGAGCATTTCTATGTTATCTTTTATCCACATAGTTTATTAAATGATTTTTTATAAATCTAGACAATATGTAATTTCTACTGTGATATAAAGTACATAGGATTCTGTAAATGTATGTATATACAAACACATTTATAAGCAATGAATATTATTAGTTTCTTAAATATCTCTTTTGTTCATTAGGTAACTGAATGAAGTTTAGCCTTATTGAGGTATCAGGCACCCAATGCATAGGAAACAAAGCACTGGTAATTGTTTTAATTATTCCATAAATCTTGCAGGTTTGCATGCTTCTTTCACCTGGCCAAGATATTTTGGATAGTGTGTTCAGATGGAATGTTGTACCACCCATATCATGTGCAGTTACTAAAATGAATAAAATACATTTTCTCTTTTCAAGGTTTAAGAGTGTTGTTTGATTTTCTATGATGTGTGTTGATAGAAAAATACTGATTTGCTCAAATAAACAAGTGCTTTCCAAAATCTCTCTGAGTTCAGCTTTCTGTGGGATTCTGTAGCTGGGGAAGATAAAAGAGGGACAGGGTACAATCAATGCCCTTGATGAATTCATGGTATCCTTCCAGTGATAAAACTCACACATAAGAAGACAGTAGAAATCAATATCAGAGTGTACATATTTAGCTATGGGAAAAAATGATACTATCTTGACATGGGAAATTAATCACCTATAGTTGTACCTGAAATTCAATGTGACAAGGCACTCAACAGAAGAATGAGAAAGTTGAATGGGATATATTCATCACCCATCTCCAGAATGACCTAAGAATGTGAGGGAGTTCAAGTGTCATAAGTCATCACTCTAATAGAAATGTAAGTGGCATGCCAACTCTTTTATTCCAGAGTACATGCAAATTATCTACTATGTCAAATTATAGGGTATATTGATTTTAGCTTTGTCCTTTTTTTTTTCCCTGTGGAAAGTATCTCTTTGACTTAATACCATGCAGGACATCCTTCATTTCTCAAGATACCAAGTGTAATTAATAGTTCTCTTTGCTTTAAACACTATTTTATAGGATTATTATAATTGATTTACTCTACCATCAAGTAGTGAGAATAACAAAAGAGAAATATTTATCTAAATTTAACATACTAAAGAAGTCTAAAACTATTCTAAAATAAAAAAAGATTATTTTAAGAAAATGCATAAAGAATACATCTTTAAAAATTAAGAAAAAATAATTATTGGAACTAGTCTGTGATTAAGAACAAAAAGGTTTTATCTCATAGAATGTCCTTTTCCCAACTAGATAAGAAAACCAAGTCTACTTCAATGAGATTACACAAATCACTCAAAGTCACATTGTTGTTATGCAGCAAAATGGCATTTGAAGGCAGGACATCTGACTCCCAAATCAATACGGCTTCCATTATTGGCATTTAATTTTAACAGTAAAAAGAGTCTATCAATCCATTAACTAGTTAACCAAAATCATAAAAGAATAGATTGTGAGGTAAATAAGTAGTTTCCTGTGGGGTACAGGAAATGCTACCCAAAAATATGTCCCCTTGGCATACTGAGCATTTTAAGTTAAAGAAAACTGGAAAATCTGCAGAAGCAGAAAGACCTCTTTGACCTCCCATTTCCCTCTCCTGAAATGGGCCATAGAAACTAAGATTTCCCTTGCCCTTTTTTCCCTGAAGCAGGCCATAAAACCTAGGAAGGCCACAATCTGACCTTCTCTCTTTTTTCTGTCCTGAAGATCCTCATGTGACAGGTGCCCTGAACTATATCCAGAAGGAAGAAATGTCACACAAAGAGGCCAAGAAGAATTTGAACAAACAGGCCTTGCTAAATTTCCTTCTAGTTTATTACAATTAGATCACACTCTTTTGTTCTCCAATCATACTTATGCATGACTGTCCATAAAAATAGACAGTAGTCCTTGAGTCTTTAGGTCTTTATTTCTGAAGGCTTCCGTGTCACATAAAACTTATATTAAATACATGTATATGCTTTTCTCTTGCCAATCTGTTTTTAGTTACAGGGGTCTCAGTCATGAACTTATAAGTGGGTGAGAAAGATATTTCTTTATCATCCGTACACTTCCATGAAAATAAGGGTGGAGGGAAGTTCCAGTCCAAAAGTTTATGCTTTGCCCAGGGAGAGTGAGATTGGGGACAGACTGTTGTGGGAGTTCTGCATTTCCAGGGATTACCAGGGGAGCAGCATCAAAACTAGAAGTCACAAAGGAAGTGAAGACACTGAAGGCAGATATAGAAATGGAACAGATAAAAGCATTGGCTATGTTTATAATTTTTCTAAAGGCAGAACACAAAATCGGTGGTTCTTTAGGGTGGCAGTACACTACAAGCAAAAAGGCAGTGCCCTGTGCTTCTTGTGCTGACACACACACACTGACACACTTGGAAGGTGTTATGTTAGTTTTATGTGCCACCTTGGCTGGGCTATTGTACCCAGTTATTTAATCAAACATTAGCTTCCATGTTGCTGTGAAGGTATTCTGTAGCTGTGATTAACATTTACAATCAGTTGACTTTAAGTAAAGGAGATTACCCTCAATAATATAGGTGGGCCTCATCCAGTACGTTGAAGGCCTTAAGAACAAAAACTGAGGTTTCTCATAGAAGAAGAGATTCTGCCTCAAGACTGAACCATCAACTCCTACCTGAGCTGCCAGCCTGATGGTTTGCCATACAAATTTTAGACTTGCTTGCCAGCCTGTGCAATCATATATGTCAATGCCTTATAAATAATTCTAGGAAGGCAGGGGCTCCCCCACTGTAAGTCCACTGCACGTGTTTCTGTCTCACTGTGCATAATTTGGCCTTTTTATTAACTACAGGGAAAGTGAAATGTGTTCTAAAACTCCTGTTCATAGGAGCAAGGATATTGTCATAAGGTGTCTATGTTTACAGAAAATCAATTGACTTAACAGTTCTCTTGATTCCATTGTCTTTAAACATGAAATGGTGTCAACAATCTGAATTCTTTATCTTTGAACATAATATCAGATTAAGTATTAACAACAACCAACTTCATATATTTCCCTGTTACTAAATAAATTTCACATACAGTATCTTACTGAGCCTCACAATCAGTTATGAAGTACAGGTGTATGTTATTACTTATTACCTTTTCTATTTGATGAATGTTGACATTGTTAATTTAGTTTCAGGATTTGAACTTGAGCTTCCATTCATCAAAATCCAAGACTTTTCTAAATTAACTTACTGCTGTATATTAGTAGTTTTCAGGTTCTTTTGCCTTACACATAAGAAATTTTTTATGGTATTGACAGAAAAATCATAACTTTTACATTTTGCTACATGATGGTATAAATAATACATGTAATACAAAATAATGCAATATAATTAATATAATATGACAATTATTTCCAAAAATGCCATGCTTCCTCAACAGAGTGGAAATGATAAAATATTAGAATAAATGTCTGAAAAACCAAATTAGCTTTTTTTTTTTTTTTTTTCTCCCCCCCGCTTATATACCAGTAAAGAGAGTAAAAATGTATTGGGCAATATCATTTGTAGGTAAACCCTTTTGCACAGTTTTATATTGTTTTCAAGTAAAGCAGCTATTTACTGATTAGCAATTTACTATTATCTCCTTATGACCCTAGTATAATTTTAATGTTTTGAGATATTTAAAAAATATGTAAATGAAAATCTCTGGCCTCAAAATTAAAAGTTAATCCTAACAACGAATGATTTTGTGCCTGGCATTCTGATAAGTGTTTTACAAGCATTTTCTCCTTTAACCCTATAAGTAGTTTCTCTTAATTCTATTATAGGGAAACTTAAAACAATAGAAAGACTTGTTCACTATCATACCACTAGCAAGTACCAGAGCAAGGACTCAAACTCACGTAACAACCTGGGCCCACCCTTGAACTGGTAACTAATAAGCTCTGTCAACTCCCTGAAGAAAAAACAAAACAATTAGAGATGCTTAAAGTAGCAAACCACAGAAGTACGATGATAAGATGCTACATTTCAGATATTCAAATTTGGCCAAGAAAGGAGAGACCTACATAGATACAATATATTCTTCTCTAGTATGAAAACCACAAGGTCAAGAACATTTATCTGTCTTGTTTACTGTTAACATTCTTGGCCTTTAATTCATGGCCTGCCATATAATAGACACTCAATAACTATTTCTGAATAAATTATTTTAAAATGATTAGAAAATAACAGAGTGATACATTGCGAATGTACAGATAAGAGGGAGGGGCCATTATTAGTGGTGAAAAATATGGCTTTTCCTATTGTTCATTTATTTTACTAATAAATATTTGATGAGTTTCACTCATGAGAATGATGGTGAAGTTAGTGTGGACACTCGACTTAAACTGATAGCAATAGAGTCACCCAAGGTTTGGCAAAAGTAAGTGATACAGAGCAGTTTTTATTTGAACATTGTAGATGCATAGTTTGACCTCGTTTATGTCCTGGAGCAGCTGCATTTACTTGGAGGTGAGGTCTTAACAATTAAGGATAGAATGTTTCATGATCTCATTTTACATATGCTGAAGTAGACCTCCAAGAAAATCCTAGGTAGAAACCTCTTAAAAGTGTGCCTACAATTGCCACAATCAATGTAATCTGAATATGGACTATGGATTAGATGTTCTTATTGTATCAATGTTAAATTGTCTGATTTAGATAACTCTAATATGGTTCTGTAAGAGAATGTCCTTGTGTACAGGAAATACACATTTAAATATTTGCTGGTAATAGACTACAATATCGTTAACTTATTTTCAAATATTTTCAGAAAAATACAAATAAATAATAAATTCTTAAGTAAATGGAGAAAAATATAAACAATTGGTGAACCTGGGTAAAGCATATACAGGAATGCCTTATACTACTTTTGCAACTTTTCTTTAAATTTGAAATTATGTCAAAATAAATAGTTTAAAAATAAAACAAGACCTGTTGATAACCTTTGAAAGCAAGTTTACTTGTACCTCTTTCTACCCAAGATTTAGCTTTAAATCACATGTTTGATGCTTAAATAGGCAACACGTTAGCAAGTCATCATCCACACCATCATCTGAAACCACTTGCAGCCAGTATAATGATTTATTTTTTATCATAACTTCTGGTGAGGAAAACAAGTTGATTATGAGAACGTAAGCCTTTACAAATATATTACAAATGCATGTGAAACCATTCATTGTATATATTCTATCTAAAATGTCAGAGCTAAATTTTGAAAGATTAATATTTAATTTTATAATAATCAGTTAGAGATAATTATTCCTATTTTTAGAATGATAAAATTGAAGCTAAAAGTGGCTAGCAACATTGGCAATTATACTTTGGCAGTTATCAATATGTCATAAAGCAGTATCTCAATGTTGGCTGCACAGAAAAATATTAGGGAGAACTTTGAAAAACTACCATTTCCTGGGCTCCAACCTAGAAATTCTGACATAGTATTTTATAGTGTGGGGCCTGGGTATCAATTCTATTATTTTCATTTAGTTTTATGTAACATTCATATATAATGTTCCATTCCTTAGAATTATTACACGGTAAAATTAAAATACAAAAGATTATCAATGGCACAATTCCAAGCCTCACCACTAAGAAGAGGTCAGAAGCAGACTGCCTTTCCCAGAGAAATAAATACAACTAACTCTAATTTGATGCCTTAAATCCCGTTTTCTTCAGATTCCGAAAGAAATCCAAGATCTCTATATGATCCCCAATTTCCCACACTGTGGTTTGGAATATCTCCTAAAATGGCCCACAATAATGCCCTTCTCAAGCTCCACACTAACTCACTATGTCTTCTGGAATTCTCTCTCCCACAAACTGCCTGCTTCATTGTCCTCTTCTCTAAACTTCCTTTGACATTCTTGCTCTCATTGAAACCTGGATGTGCTCTGACCTAAGCAGCCTCTCACCTGGTACCTGCTTCCTCCCTCAAAAATCTTCATTCACTAAACTCATTATATGCAAAACCTAAATACCAATGTCCTGGGATTGTTAAATAAAAATTATTCTGACACTTGTTAAAATGGATAGGAGCACTTTATACAGGGCATTTGCAATAGGCGCCAAGACTATTGCAGTAGTGGAGAGAGACTGGATTTAATTCAGAAACAAAGATAGCTAGGGATTTATAGCCAACAAATTGAGGGTCAGTGGGAGGAAAATTACTAAAAGGAAACCTCAAGGGTAGGTGGGTTCTTGCTAAGCCGACATAACAGGATTCTTGCTGGAGGCAGGGCAGAGTGATCAGATATCAAGGAAGGGGAATTCTTGCTAAACTTACTTAGCACCATTCTGACTAAAATTGGGCTTGGCAAGGATAGTCTGAGTCCTAGTTAGGTAGAAAGCTCAGAGGAACCTGACTAAAGTTTGGTGAAGGAAGAACTCTTTTTCGTGATCTAAGAATTATAAAAAGAAGTCAGAGGAGTCATAGTTTTATGTTTTGCAACACAGCACTTGTTTTCTAACTACCTCTTCCTATTTTATTGCAAACAAGCACAGCAGTTTGCTGAGCTAGGTAGAAGGAGATTGCCCTTTATAAAAGAACTAAAATATCCTTCATGTAATAGACATCCATCCTTCAGGGGAAAGGGCCTGATGTTTATTCCCAGTTTACCATATGGCATGCTTTGTGCTGGCTTGGCAGTTTACATAGGTAGTTTCATTTGAAGTCCTTTATAGTCTGACATTAATCATTGTTAGGGAGGGTTGTCTTTAGTATAGGAGAAAAGGGCAGAAAAAAATTAGCAGGATGAGCCAGTCTGCTAACTCCTTTCCTCTTCCTGCCTTAAATATTGGCTTCCCTGAATTTAACTTCCACACAGCCAAAAGTTGATATATTTTAGTAGTTGGTAGATCTTACTGTTTTGCTCCACAACTTAACACTCTTTGTTGAAATCTCATTTCCCAAAGAACAAATTCCATTAAACAGTCATTGTAAGCCGGTCTGTCTCTTTTATGAGCCCCAGCTTTCAGATTTCACCTCATACTCCTGTTCGAGTCAGGTGGTAAAAATTGAAAAATCCCAGGGATTTTAGCTCTTGTTGCTAGTTTATCGAAATGTTAATGCACTTCACAAGGGCATGTAAAAGCTATAAGTAGAACTGTCTATCATACTTCTAGCATAATTATATAATTTTTGAGATAAAATAGAAAAATTATCCTATCAATATATATTTATATTGGCCAATAATTTTTCTTTATTTTAGTTAATGTATAAAATATTTTAAAAGAAACCTAATGTATTAAATGAGATGAATGAAGATTGAGTAGGCACTTCAAAAATCATAGCATATTTTAAATAATGGGATAATTTAGTTCAGCAGGCTTAATTAATCTTCATGTTGTCCACAAAGGCTCCAGAAGCATTAGATATCCCTTATATAGGGTGCTCAGCTTACAATGACCACATACTAATACAACAGTAAAGCATATTGTCAGTTTAAAGTGGACATACTCTAGGGAGTTTACCTAAAGATTGGACAATAAAAAAGATGATATCAAAAGTCCCTTTTACATTTCAGTGCTAAAACAGTCTATTAGTAAGACAAGCAATCCTAAAAAAAGAAAGAAAAAAAAAAATATATATATATATATCTGGTGCCTGCATTTCTGCAGATATATATATCTGGTGCCGTCCCTTTTACATTTCAGTGCTAAAACAGTCTATTAGTAAGACAAGCAATCCTAAAAAAAGAAAGAAAAAAAAAAATATATATATATATATCTGGTGCCTGCATTTCTGCAGATATATATATCTGGTGCCTGCATTTCTGCAAATGCATTTACAAAATGCCACTAATTAGCATTAAGATGATAATGTGACCAGTCTACTACTAATTAACATTAAGATGATAATGTAACCAGTCTGTGACCAGGGCTATATAATGAATGGTGCTGTTTCAGTTAGGAATAATCGATGTATTTATATTTATTCTAGGTGTAGTAGAAACCCACTAAAGAGTCATTAACTCCATATGACATACTGAAATCATACCCCAGTGAAGGCTAATGACATTCATTAAAATAAAACAGCATTCGTAGAAGGACACTGGGAATTCAAGTACTCTCCTATAATACAGGATGTCTTTACTGAATCATTGTAGCTGTAGAATGACAGGAAAGCATATACAAATATTTGAAGGAAGGAAATGCAACAATTGCTTCATTGTTGTATTTCTTATCTACCCACCTCAAAACTGACCCTATTATAGTGTTTCTGCTGAGTTCAAATGCTCCAAAGTTCCAGAAAGCCATCATCACCCCTTGGACTAGCCCCAAACCCATGCTATCCTCATTATTCATAAACGTAAACCCTAAACTTCTCCATAGCTCAGCATCATTTAGGTTATTCCCGTTTCCTTGCATACAGATAGTTGTGCTGTTCTATGTATTCAGTGCTGAGATGGCCCTGGACAGAGAGCTTCTGGAGGGTTCCCCCAAGCCTATTCCCCCAAACCAATCTGTCTCCCTACACCTCTGGGTCTGTGATGAAAGGGGATGCCTCAAAGATCTCTGAAATGCCTTCAGGATCTTTCTTCCAGTCTTTGATGGTCCCTTCCTTTTGTCCTGATTTCCTTAGCAAATGGTTGCTGAGATACACCCTTGGTTTTCTCTACTAAACATGCTTTTCTGCTCTTTACATGGTCAGGCTGAGAGTTCTCCATTTTTTTATTCTCTGCTTCTCTCAATTATAAATTCTGCCTTTATGTTATGCCTTTGCTGTCATAAATCAGCATAGGCTATTGTAAGCATCCAGGAAGATGACTGAATGTTTTGTCGCTTAGATATTTCTTCCACCAAATACCATGGTTCATAACTTTTAAGATCCACATTTCATAAAGCCCTTTGGCATGAACAGAATGCAGCTAAATTCTTTGCAACACTATAACAAGTCTTACTTTTTCTCCAGTTTCCATGTCAGACCTCCTCAGAATAGCCTTTATTGTTCATATTTGTATCAGCATTCTGGTCACTACTGAAAGAAAGTGGGCTGAAATGCCGGGTACTGATCAAGCTTTATTAAAGAAAAGGAATCTGCTTGGCTTCCCTCAAAGTGGAGAGCAGCACCAGGCATCAGGGTGGGAGAGCTTATATAGGCTGTAGGGTGCCAGGGCTGGCTGATGTAGTCAAGGAGGAGCATTATGCTAGTGTTGAAGCTCCACCTGGCTGATGCAACCGGGATGCAAAATTGCACCAATGCAGAAGCCAAAAGGATTTCTATTTGGCAGAAGTCATGAGGCTTCTCCTAAGGAGAAGGGGTCAGGGGCTGGTGGCCATTTTGTGCTTGGCCTTGTCTAAAACGGTGCTGGTTATGTTCAAAACCTATCAACTACCACTTAACCAATCTCAAAGAGGTTCCAAACTTTCCCTGGTCTGCTTGTCTTCTAAGCCATCACCAGAATCTAGGCATTTTCTAGCCTGCTTCTCCAAATTTGGCCTCTGACCATCACCCAGTTCCAAAGCCTCTTCTATATTTTCACGTATTTGCCATAAACAAGACTCCACTTCTCCATACCAGTTTTTTGTTGCTTAGTCCATTTCTGTTGCTAATAATAGAACACCTGAAACTGGGTAATTTATAAACAAATGAAATTTATTTCTCACAATGTTGGAAACTGGGAAGTCCAAGGTCCAGGGAACCCACCGGGTGAGGGTCTTCTTCTACAAGGATGCAGGGTGTCACATGATGAGAGTGGGCTGAGCAACAGAACCAACCTGCCCCCTCACTCTCCTTATAAAGCCATCAAAACCACACCCTTAATCACCCAATAAAACCTCAACCCATCACTCCATGAATGGATCAGTCTACTCACTGGGGGATGATTCTCACCATCTAATCACCTCTTAAAGACCCCTCCTTTCAAATACCATAATTAGATTTCCAACCCTCTTAACACTGTTACAATGGGCATTAAGCTCCCAGTACATGAACTTTCTGGGGACACTTTTGATCCATAGCAACAGGCTCCAGAATGAAAATCCAAAGGTAACAGGGCAAACTATCCATTTTTTTGGTTAAGTTCTATGAAACAGGAACAGTTGCATAGAAATATGATTGGGCAAAAGGGGTATGCTAATTTAATGCTAATGAGACTGAGTGGGGAAACTAGGCAAGGCCTGTCTGTTCAGATTCTTCTTGGCCTCCCTGTGCGGCATTCCTTCCTCCCAGGTATGGGAAGGGACCCCTGTGGAATAAGGCTTTTTATTTTTTTATAGCCACCCATTAGAAAGGTAAGGGTAAGATTAATTTTTGAAGGTTTTACAGATGGCTTTGGGAGAAAAAGTTCTGGTTTCTATTTCCTGCCTTAGGAAAGAGGGATCAAGTTTCTATGGCTTGACTAAGGGCAGAATGAGGAGCAAGAGACAGGAAGGCAGTGAAGGCCAGAAAGAGACTTTGCATCTAATGCTTTCACATTGGGGTATCATTGTCTGAGCCAAAACGTAGGCACGGCTGATGGGAACATTGGCCATGTGATTGGATTCAACCTCCAGCACTCCCCCCACTTCCTGGAAGTCTGTCTGGGCCAAAGTTTTAAACTTCTAATCATATAGTTGGTCTTTCTAGTGACCAGCCCTCATCCTCAAGCTGCCTGGGGCCTCATTTGTCACCTTATAAGCACAAAAAAGACACTCCTATCTCTCAGGAAATTTCAATAGTTTTAGAGTTTTAGGAGTTCTGTGCCAGGAATCCCATGGGGACAAAGACCAGATATATTCTTTATTATGCTGCACGATTGTTCCATCATGAAACTTATTTTGTCACTTACCAAATTACGGACTATTTTTAAACAACTTTTTAAACGTTTTCTCAATTTTTTCAATATGGCAGAAATAAAAATAGTAGAACATTCATATATCCTTTATCCAATTTCATTCATTTTAACATTTAACCTCATTTTCTTACTTCCTCACTCTCTTTCTCTTCCTCCCTTCCTACCTTTCTAAACACACACACACACACACACACACACACACATACACACACATTTTTTTTCTCTGAACCATTTGAGAGTACATTTCATTACATGCATCATCTGCACTGCTTTTAAGGTTAATATAACAGATTTCTCTACTATATTTTCCTCTTCGTGCATGTAACTGCAATTATGTTTAATAAAGCACATTTTTTTAATATTTTGTATTGTTGGTAGGTATTTTGATTTTGAACTTTACTCAGGGTAGTCCATAAAGGTGTTAACATTTTACATGTACATTCCCAGAACTCACTGCATGGCATGGTATTCTGACTTGCAGGCCTCTTAGGAACCAGGAACCTCTAAATTTTAAGAAATACCTCCATATTATCTTGACCCAGGTAATCTTTAAAAACATGCTTTGAGGAGAGTGATGTTTTGAAATAATCTCTATGTCTGTTATCATGACTATCAAGTTTTCAATAAATGTTTTCAAAAGAGAAATGCTTTACAAAGGAAGCTAATTAATGAAGTCTTCTTAACCCTTTATTGTACAAATACCATTGAATTAGATAACATTCACTGTATACTAAATTCTCTCATATAATGAAAAATGGTAGTTTGAGACACTAGTAATTTCATTATCTATAGTCAGAAATACTGTACACAAGAATTCTTATTTTTCTCCTCCTAAACTTTTAAAAGTCAGTATCTGATCTTCAGACCAAAGATTTTATCATAAGTCCTTGCTGCCTTCCTGCTAACTTTTTTTTTTCTCAATTTTTATTTTGTCAATATACAATGTAGTTGATTATTATGTCCCATCACCAAAACCTCCCTCCCTCCTCCCTCTCCCCCCTCCCACCCTAGCATGTCCTTTCCATTTGCTTGTTGTAAGAACTTACACAAGAATTTTTAAATTAGTTTAATCTTTATCTGTGATCAAATTCTACAGAAAGAAAACTTGAGACAAAGAATCAAGTCCATGTAATTTTATTTATTTATTTATTTATTTACTTACTTACTTACTTTCTTACTTACTTATTTATTTACTTATTTATTTATTTGAGGTTGTGCTTTCAGGAGACAGAGCATGAGAGAAGCAGGACAGAGAAAAGAAAGGAGCTGTTCAAATACTAGCTCATTTTCTGTTGCTTAAATCAAAATGCCTGAAACTAGTATATTAGTTAATTTCTGTTGTTTATAACAAAATACGTGGAACTGGGTAATTTATAGAGAAAATGAAATTTATTGCTTATAGTTTCTGAGATTGGGAAGTCCAAAGTCCATCTGGTGGGAGTCTTGGTGGTGGTGACAGTGACCCAGGGGTCTCGCATTGCAAGATGGTGGAAGCAGAGAGTGTGGAGAGAAAGACAGACTCTCCTCTTTTTTTAAAGCCCTCACAACCATGCCCCTGACCACCATTTTTAATCCATTCACTACTGCATGGTCCTACAAGCCAATCACTTCTTCAAGTCTCCACCTTTCAATTACCATAATAGGAATTCCCACCATCTTAACAGTCCCAGTGGGGGCCAAATTTCTATACATAAAACTTAGGGGACACAATTCAAGCATCAGTGAGTTTTGGGGAAATATTATTCAACCCACTATAACTAGGTAAAGTATACAGAAATAAAATCTATTTCTTATAGGTTTGGATGCCAAGAAATCTAAGGTCAAGGAGGTACATATGGTGAGGGCTTTCTTCTTGGTGGATATTATACAGTACCTGCCTCAGCTGGAGTCTAGCTTCCATCTGAACCCCCTGGGATCTCCAAAGCAAAACTTGTACTATACAGAGGAAATACCTAAAGAAAGGAAGCTGGCTTTTTCTAATCTCATTCCAGTCAGTCATTGATACCACCAGTTATCAGGGTAAGGGACACAACCTCCCAGACAAGGCAGCTCCCATTTGGTTGAGGGAAATTCTCTAGAGATGAGTTCAGCTGTGAGTGTTAACAACCAATAGTCAAAGCAGCTGTGGTTCACCAGCTTGATAAAGGGGATCTGGAAAGGGCACCAACAGTGCCCAGTACAGTTGCAATATCCAACAATTATTTATTGAATATTTAGCAGTGATCCAGCCTGTTTTGAACACTATGAAAATCTCATCAGGTGCCCAGATAATGTATAAATTGAAGATAATAGTTTTGTGTGTAGTCCTTGAAATATGCTGTTTTGTGACTCTAGTAATTAAACTTTAAAAATGAGCAGGCAGCTACTAAAGGAGGATTTTAGGTAGTGCATACTGTAATGTGATGTTCCAGGACAGAAAAAAAGTCTGGTTATTTTCATTTTCTTTGTATACTAGTCACTGCCCCTACCTCCCTTTAACTCATTATCTTTAGTTACAACTATTATTTGGATATCTCTCCTCCACTTAAATGCAACCTCTCTGTAGACAGTATTTGCATTTCACTAAGATATATATTCCTGTTGATTATCTATTCAGTAAATGCTCAATTAATTGCTAATGAGTAACTAAATATATGTATAAATGTATATAACTATAATAATATGATGCTTGGTTCCAAAATTATTTTAATGCAACTGAAAATGAAGACATACATACTGAACAGTGATTACCTTAAATAAAATATAATTTATTGCTAAAATTGGCTAAAAGGGTTGTGACTAGGAAACTAATGAAACGATAAAACAGTCAATATTGGTGACATATTTTTCTGGCAAAGAATCAACAAAGCCAGAAATCTGGTTGTTGACTCATCTAAATAAAACAATAATATAAGTCTACTTTGTAGGGAAAAGACAGAACTGAATTGAAATGACTCATCCTTGAAGTCCACGTAATTTTTATATTTTCAGGTGTCAAACTAAATGTAGATCTAAGCGAGGAGACTGTTTTACTTCTAAGCTTACATACTTGCACATTTTTTTCCTCATCCTTGAAGTCCACGTAATTTTTATATTTTCAGGTGTCAAACTAAATGTAGATCTAAGTGAGGAGACTGTTTTACTTCTAAGCTTACATACTTGCACATTTTTTTTCCTAATTTTTAGATTCTTAGGACAGATGGTGTACCAGGTGGTTTAAAAATCTGTCTAATAACAACAAAAATCTAAAGTCATCACTCCTCTTCAGCAGATGTTGATTTTTGTTCTCATGGCAGCCACCAAGATCAGAAACTTCTTATCCTCTTAAAATAAAAACACATGTTTAATTTTAGTTTATTTATGCTCAAACTTTAATCTAAAAATCAAGTGGCTTATAATGACACCTACAAACAAACATTTTGTTTACTTAATTATGTTCAGAGTTTGCTTTGGCTTCCATTTTCTGAATATTTTACAGTTGCCGAAATATAAATTGTTGAAGTTGAGATCTGGCTTTAATTTTTGAACCTAATACAATTCTCCATTTTCTATCTTGCACCATCAATGACCAGAGATTAAAGTTCAGGGCCAGATTATACAAAATCTTGTAAAATGAGTTATGAACTCTAGATGTTAACTGAAAGAAAACAGAAGTTACTGAAAGATTTTCACTTAGAGAGTGACATAACCATAGGTACAGTTTCAAATCTTTCTCTATAATTTGGAAAATAAATGGAACGATCTCTCAATATCTATTTATCTTTCCAATAAATTCTTTCTGTCACTACTGTTTATAATTACTAACATGTAAAAATAAAGAAAAGAGTAGAGAAGAGGAGATAAACATTATATCAGAACACCAACTGGATGCTCCGTATGGATGGGTAAATTTTACTGCCTGGACCTGAACTGCAAGCGACCTACGTAATTCTAGATTTACTAGCAATCTGATTAAAAATTTACAAAGAAACAGGTAATATTATATAAATAGTATGTTTAGTTAATCCCATATATTCAAATATTATCATTTAGATATGCACCCATATAAAAATTTAGAACAAAAGGAAAAAAGAAGATTTTTCACTATGTAACTGGATAAAACTGGATTATTCAAAAGCAGGAGCAGGAACTAAGCAAAACTAGAATTATTGTATCAGTTGATTAAAAGGGAGAAAAAGGGAAAACATCATGACTCATTGATTTCTAACTGTGTCAAATAACTATTAGGCTAAATTTATGTAACAGATTGATAGTTGTTCTTTTTATAAATCAGGACCTGTTTTTTTTTTTTTCCTTTTTACCAAATGGCTATTATAAAACGAAATAATTAGTGCAAATTTACACTTACTATGGTGGTTTGTTTGATGTGAATTCAAAGACTGAGATAGGTATTAATAAATTTGGAAAAATATTCAAAATCCAATGCCCTAGAAAAAAATCAATTATTATTATCATTTCAATTCAAAATCTTATGTACTGTTCGATGTTTAGCTTCAAAGAACAGAAGAAAATTGCAAGTTCTGTGCCATAGTTCAGTGATTGGGTTATGTAATAGTGACTGGAACATAGTAAAATTATCTAAAGCTGAACGAATACATGTAAGGCACTCATATAGACACTTAACATTAATTCATTAATTAATTGAATGTCTTAATTCATTTTATTTTTATGACAGTACTATGAAGTGGACATTATTATTAAAGTCACTTTACAAATAAGTAAACAGCACTTCACAGTGGTTGTACAAACTACTCAAAATCATACGTGTAGTCAGTGGGAGATCCAGGATTTGGAGCTACATAATCTAGCTCCAAGGTCATTTTCTTCATTATTAATATTATCAATAGTTATTTGTTGAACAAATGAAAGCAGGATTTTGTCATGTAATAGGTTATATTTGAATACAATACATGATGATTTTAGTGTTAAGAGAAGGGAGAAATAAAGATGAGTTAGATTGGTCATGGATAGCTTTAAGAAAGAGGCAGGATTTATGTGAAGTGTTGGAAGATAAGTAAGATTTTGAGATGCAGAGTACTATATACAGTGTATTTTGTGTATATAGAAGCTTAGGAGCAGAAGATGGAGTAGGTGATTAATTTTGATTACAGGAGACAGTGCAATCATGATTTAGAATGGTTCACATGAAAGGCCAGACTGAAAGAGCCATGTGAGTGAATTATATGTGGGCTTTGGCAAATGCAGTGGTTTCCTCCCTTCCTCTTCATTTAGTACAACATAAGAAGCTATTTCAAGGGGAGGGTTTCCTCAATGTATTGAACTCCGTATTATATAGAATATTTTGGCCTGGCAGTTATCGTTTTTTAGTTGATATGTTTTTAGTAAAAATATTTCTAATATGGAAACACATGATACCAGAGGGAAGACTGAATAAATATTAGGACTTCCAATCTATAAAAATACCAGGTCTTCCAGAAAGTCTTCTTTTATGTTTCCACCTCTTCCCATTATCCTACCATGAGATTGTATTTGATGTTCTGGCTTTTGTGTTCTGATCCTCATTTCTCTGTGCATTCCACCATCAAAACTTTCTCCACAGACAGATATTTTTCTGTGATTAAAAACGTTTTTGTAAGTATACTTGAATCCTTAGTGGCTAGGACTGAAGCTGGTGTTTTGGAAGATTAATAATACCGTGGTTATCAGTGAGGACTCCATGACCGCACTACACAGCTTTGGCTTTTGTCACTGCTAATTATTAATAACTGTGTGATTTTGGATGAGTTACTTACTTCATAGTTATTAAAAAAATAAATACTAAACAAATAAATATTTGTTTAATAGTCATATTAAACAAATAAAGAAATAAATTTATTAAACAAGTTAAATGTATATAATACACTGGACAGCTACCTGGGTCATGTAAGCATTGTATAAGATTCAGTATTGTATTTGTCATTGTTTTTTGAATCAAATTGTTAGTGATAAAAGAAACACCAAGGTCATGGGTTTGGATCCCAGTATTGGCCAGCCACCCAAAATGAGAGAAAAAGAAAGAAATTTTCTTTATACAGAGATCTGCTTGCCTTACCCTTACCATTTTCTTATGCAGAGAGTTCTCCTTACTGTATCCTAAATATATTAGACTTTTACTTTATTGTTACTAATTTCCTTTGTTAAGATTCTAATTAGGCCAATAAAAATATGTACGATTTATATAGGTGTAATCCGTCCTGTATAAATTTTGAAATATATAATTTGTAGATATTACTTAAGTGTCTTCCTTTCATTAACATGGGCTAATACGAAGTTTCTTCATTCCATCATTTCAGGGGAGCTTTGGCATATTTCCTCTTTGAATGACAAGAGAACTTTGTTCTCCCTTAATGCCACTTTTAGTAAGGGTAGTGTAGCCTCAGATTCATACAAACACAGTAGCCAGAGCAGACATGGGAAGGTGGGGGTGGGGATGGGAATTGGGGGAAGGGTGTGGGCAGGTGGAGGGATCCCTTGCAGGAATTACTGGCAGACTCCACTAATCCTGCTTCAAATGCCCTGTAGACCAACTGGGATGCCAGGAATGGGATGACTGCCTCTGTGAGTTTCTATTTATAACATGTATTTTTGTATGCTTCATCCCAAATGTCAGAGGAAAAGAAGCCTATATAGTACACTAAACACAACTGTTAAATATAATACCTTGTGCTTGCCCATGATTTCACATTTCAGAATTCCCCAATATCTATTATGTATTTTGATGCTTCTGGCAAACCCCATCTTCCCTCATCCAAACATACCTTTTTATATTCTAATTCCAGACCCATCCAGGCTTTCTTTGCCTCTGAACTAATATTATGCCCAGTCTTGACTCTGTAGCTACATGAGGTCTTCTATTTTTGTGTGCATTCATATTGAGTATTGGGTCAGTAAAATTTTGAACTCCTTAAAATAGAGCTGCATTTCATGCACGTCCACTCTGACACCATGTTTTCTTTGTAGTTATGTTTTATAATCTTTTCCAATAAAACTTTTGAGAAATTGAAAAGTTTGTAACTTTTTGTTTTAAACTAAAGAAATTGACATTAAACTACAAAAACATGTTGTGTTTGAAGCAACTATTTATAACTGCCTCCAAATAGAAGTGAAGCTGTGACAGAGGTTTGGAAACCCTGCAGGGTAATCTCTTAAGTGCTTTTGAGTAGTGAGATATTTAAATGAAATCTCCTTGTTCATAAACACATTGTCTTTTGGCACAGTGTTTTATATTTGTAAGCACTGGCTGCTTAACTTCTTATGACAGTTTGAAGACAACAGACAAAAATCCCAAAATGAACTTGCCTGTCACATGAAAATATTGAATGTGTTGGAATTTTCACAAATAATGTATTTACCTGATGCAAGCATATTGGAGCTATGTTGTCATGTAAAGGAATAACCCTGTGTCATAGGCATTCTGCTCCTATAACAATGCAATTTTAAACGGGCAAAAGTAATAGGTGCACAGGAAAGTTGAAAATCTAAAATTGTGCATAAATCTATTTAATTTGCATTCCTTAATCCCATGTTTTGTTTGCTTGAAATTATACCAAAATAATAATAGAAACACAGTAGCCAGCTGTGATAATGGGAAGAGGTGGAATACAATTATTGGTAGTATAAAATACAGTGCTTAGAACTATTTCCACCTTTGAAACTCACTGTTTGGTCAAATTAAACAGGTCAATTGACCTACTGCATTTCAGTGCCTTTATCTGTAAAGTGAGCCTAAGAGGATCAATCCCTCGGGTTTTCCTCCTTACTTCTTAGCCGATTTAAAGGCCATGGTCAACCATTATAATCCCTCATTTGCATGCTTTCTCAGAAGTGATGTTGTGAACTTCTCAGTTCTTCACTGAGGTATATGATATTAGTTAGTCCCAATTTTGGTGAAATTAACTTTAATCGCTTGATTAAGATGGTGTCCGTCAAGAATCTGCACTATAAAGTTAACATTTTTATCTTTCAGACTGATTATTAGTTTTCAGATACTTTAAGAAAATATCAAACAAACATCCACTATTTTAGAATATCTTGCTGATTTTCTAAACTAATGATTTCTTCTATATCTAAAAGAGTTTTTTCTTCTTCCTATTTATTTATTTATTCATTTACTTTTAATAACATGACTTCCTAGATTCTTATTTTATTTGCTGACATTGTTATTTATTTTGATGCTAAAATTACCCCAGGTTTATCCAGTAAGACCACCTTCAACATATTTTAGATATGTTCCATGAACATTTCCTTATTTTCTGAAGTTACAAGACGGTCCAGGCTCATCAGTACTTTCACTGATTCAACACTGGAATCAGCCTATTTTCCAAGGAGTTCTTTTAATGCAGAATGGTGTTTAGAAGCAAAAGTGTAGGTGCTACATATATGTATTCCTTGCTACTGGTGCTTCATTGTTTCTTGGCCCTCTTTGGCTGAGAATTTTTATGATGAATGGATGTTTCTTCCTCCAGGCAGAAAGCAGGCTTAATCATGGGGCTTACCCCCATGATTAGTATTTTTCCCTTTTCTCAAGGATCACAGTCTTGTGCTTCATATTATGACAGCAAACAGATGTCTTACACGTTTTCTGCATTTTCATTGTTGTATTTTGTGGAAGGATAAGCAGGTACCAGTTACTCTGTCATGGGGCTGTAGTAAGCTTCTGTTTCATTTTATAGCAGGTGAGAAACTTTGAGAGACACAAATTTTAACAAATGGTTTTCTAATTCAGGACTGCTTATAGGAAACAAAGTAAATAAATGGTATATTAACTACAGCCACTATCCTGTAAACATGAAGTATTTATCATGAGCTAAAGCCCTTATAAATGATACATGGTGTGAGACTCTCATGCCCAAAATTTGTCCTCTTCAGGACACCAAATACAAATGTTGCCTCTGCTTCAATAAAGTTAATCTTTTTGGTCTGATTCAATCTTGCAAAGTCTTACCCCTCTCCAAATGTAGACAGAGAAGTAAAGAACATAAAGACAAATTGAGGTTTGCACATTTCACATCTTTCTGTTTGTCCTTTTTTAAATAAATGCATCAGAATTTGAACAGTTCATCTTTTTTTTTTTTTTCTTTCCAGTGGCTGGCTGGTATGGGGATGCAAACCTCTTTGACCTTGGTGTTATAACCCCGTGCTCTAACTAACTAGAACATTTCATCTTTTTATGGTAACTTAATACTGAAAAGCCATTGCCAAGTTGTATTATTTTACATTGCCAAGTCACCTAGTTAATGTACACTAATCAAGTTAGTATATGTCATTTCATAAAAATGACAGAGATTGATTTATCTACCTTTTATTTTATTAATAGGTTAATAGCTGAGAATATAAAATCCTGCTTATAAATCTTGGAAATGCTATTTTTATGATATTCATTTAATTTGGTAAAATAATTGACTTATTACCATAAAATAATCACAGTGACTCATTGCTAATATTTTATTACAACTTTATTGGTCTAATAAGAAAACTTAAAGCCAAGGCACAATCTAAGGGGAGAAAATATGTGGAAAAATGAAAACCTTATATCAGTAATTCATATTACCCTGTGTGTCAACTGTAGTTGTAATTATTAATTCTGTTTTCATTCATTGTTCAATCTTTAGTTTATACATGAAATTTGCAACAGGACTGGGGAATAAATAAGCAAATTGCACCACTTACAAAGGAAACTTGTAGCAAATAACAAATATTTATTGATTACATGATACATAAATAACATTGGTTTAGATACATTGTAAAGTACATAAATCTAAAAGAGAGGTATATGTGGACATTATAATTATATTGAAAAGTCAAGTTATACCTTAGAAAATTAATGCAATGTACTTTCAGATACATTATTCTAAGTTCTTATTGCTGAGTATTAGTGATATTACCCAAATGTAACATCAATTTTATAATAATGTTACCCAATTTTATATTGAAATATTAATGACAGAAAATAACAATAACAACAACAAATACCATAATGTAAGAACATAAGAAGCATTTCCAAGGCTACATAATTCATTTGTATAGAAGCTGAAGGTTAACTCAAGTTTTCTCATTTAAAAACCATATGCTTTTAAACCAGTAGTACCAGATTGCAAAATATTACATGATTATGGCCAAATAAATGTTGGAATCAGTGAGTGTTGTGGGTGGTTTCTTGCAGTTAGCTTTACAGAGGTGATGAGACTCGGCTAGGACCTGAATGGAGTTTCATAGAAAATGGGGGATGAGGAAACCCTTGGGAAGAGAGAAAAATGATAGGCAAAAAGAGTCAGTAGCATGCCAGCTGCTATATTCATGAAATTGCCAATCAGAAAAAAAGATCAGTGAGCTAAGGGGCAAGAAATCAAAGAAGTGTCTGCTCTGGCTTGGTCTAGACCATCTATCAGTCATAAAAGAAAAGTCAGCCATTCTCAGTTCTGATTCAAGGGGAAGGTAGCCCGTGCCAGCTGTCACTGTGAGGGAGGGAGCTGATTATAAAGCATCAGGATCTTGACTTAACTCTACTGAAAGAGACATTTCCTATCCAGTAAACCAATTCTCTCTGACTCTTCTAAATCTTTTGGTATGATACTATGACTTTTCTGAGGATTATTTGTTTTTAGGATATGAGAATCTTGATGACAGAAAAAACTACCTTCAATTTTTTTCTGAAATTCACATACAGTCTTAGCCTTAATCATACAGAGAGAATGGGTGCCCATGCCTTGTGACCTCAGAGGCAGCAGAACAGAGAGAGGAGAATTAGAACCCAGAAGACATGAACATTTAAAACTGTGGCACTGGGAATAATTGCTCAAGTTCTCCAAGTCTCAGTTTATGCATTGATTTTATAACTGGAATCAATACCTTCCTGACTGACTTCCCAAATTTGATGAGATACTTAAATGACATAACTAAGAGGGCTTTCCTTGTTCCTAGTATCCATATCATGGCATTTTCAATTTTGTATGTCTTGGCATTAATCAATCTTTAGGCACACTTCTCTATAGTAACAAAAGGCAATGTATTTAAGCCAAAAGGGAACATATAAAGTTTATTTATCATTAATGAATTTTAGAATACAAAACTGGATTAACTAGCCTTTGTTGATGTATTAGTCTGTTTCTGTTGCTTAAAACAGAATACTTGGAACAGGGTAATTGGTAAAAAAAAAAAAAAAAAAAAAAAAATGAACTTTATTGCTCACAGTTTTGGAGTCTGGGAAGTCCAAAGTCCAGGGAACACATCTGATGAGGTGACTCTACAGCAATGCAGGGTGTCACATGGTGAGAGAATACGAACTACTCACCCTTTCTCCTTTTAATATCCCTCGAACCTATGCCGGTGACCACATTAAGGCATCAATTTATCAATCCATTTACTAGAACATGGTCCTCACAATCTAA
>NW_007728098.1:124137-125935 GCF_000696425.1 Galeopterus variegatus | reverse complement strand
GGGAACACATCTGATGAGGTGACTCTACAGCAATGCAGGGTGTCACATGGTGAGAGAATACGAACTACTCACCCTTTCTCCTTTTAATATCCCTCAAACCTATGCCGGTGACCACATTAAGGCATCAATTTATCAATCCATTTACTAGAACATGGTCCTCACAATCTAATCACCTCTTCAAGGCCCCACCTTTCAATTACCATAGTAAAATTTCCCACTTTCTTAACACTGTCCCAGTAGGGACCAAGCCTCCAGCACATGAAACTTTGGGGGGATACAATTCAATCCATAATACTTGATTTATATTGACTTAACTACTGAATAATGTTACCATTCCTTTGTCTGACATTTTTCAGTTTTAGGAATCATTTACTAAACTCTCTCATATGGCTTTGTGAATTTTAAAATCAAGGAGGACAAATCACACATCATAATTAGAGATCAATACAAAATAGCACATAATAAAGCATCAACTTGAGTTCTAAAAATGAAAACATATCTGATGAATAGCATTGGCTACTTCAAAAGAAAAGAAGGTGGATGGTAAAGGGCAATATCTTTCCCTTGAAAAGAAAAAAAATAAAGAAAGAAATGGGAGAAGTAGAATTTCATTTGAACCTTAAGCAATGTAGTGTCTAATGTAATTCCATGCATTATAGTGATTTAGACAACATCAGCCTGGGACATTAAGTCAATTCAATATAACACAAAGTGTCCATAGTCATTGTTTGATCTCTACTCAAAAGGAGAAAATTTTTTACTTGAGTCTTTGCTATTGGTAGAAATATGGATATTTGGTAAAAGCTTCCATTAAATGTTTCTGTTAAACAGAAAAGACAATTGAGTTTCTGAAATGACGTAAGTGTAATCATAACAAAAATAAGTTAGGTAGATGAGTCCACAGTTTTCCCACCTTAGAACTAGGATTCTTGGTGTAGAGTTTGGACTGGGTCTGGAGCTCACAGACCCCTCGAGCCTGTTGTCCAGACTGGGTCACAAACCCTTCACACACAGATCTATGAGCTAGGTAACAGGAAAAAGATCCTTGGAGCCACAGGTGAAGAAATAATAGGCCTTATTCAGCACACACAGGTCTAAAAGCTAGGCAGCCCAAAAAGAAACTGGGCAGCTGTCAGCAAATTCCAAAGAAAAACTGAGCAGCTGCCAGCAAAGTGAATGTGCTCTATTTTTAGACATGAGCTCTGCCTAGAGCTGCTTCACACAATGAAGAACACACAAGAATAGCAACAAGCTAAAGGTACCAGGGCTCACATGTGCACTAACTCCACCCCCACATAACTTGTTTACAAAGAATGTGCTGCACCAACCCCAGCCTGACTTGAGGTGAGGGGGACTGACTAAACTACTCCATTTTCCTCATACTTGGGAATGGCATACACAGTAATCCATGTGTGCTGCCTTAACTACGGCTTCTGATTCACTTTGTCAGTAGGATTAGTGATGGGAGGCATGCATCATGGTGGAGATGGAAGGAGGATAGTGTGTGTTTATGTGTCATTTTGGGAACTGCGAAATGTAGTTGCAGAAGTAACTAAATCTGGGAATCACTAGGAATGGTACTATGGTTTGAATGTCCTCCTCAAAACTCATGATGAAATTGAATTGCCATTTTGATAGTATTAAAAGGTGGAGCCTTTAAGAGGTGATTAGATCATGAAGACTGTACCCTAATGGAATGGATGAATGCTGTTTCCCAGGAGTAGGTTAGTTATTATGTGAGAGTAGGCTCCTGAAAAAAAGAATAAAATTTGGCTCCCATCCTTTCTCTCATGCATGT
>NW_007728098.1:86396-124041 GCF_000696425.1 Galeopterus variegatus | reverse complement strand
TGAGAGTAGGCTCCTGAAAAAAAGAATAAAATTTGGCTCCCATCCTTTCTCTCATGCATGTTTTCTCTTGCCATGTGATGCCTTAGCTATTACAACACAGCAAGAAGGCCCTCACCAGGTACAGCCCCTCATTCTTGGACTTCTCAACCTCCTGTGAGCCAAGACATTTTTGTGAGAGTAGGCTCCTGAAAAAAAGAATAAAATTTGGCTCCCATCCTTTCTCTCATGCATGTGTTCTCTTGCCATGTGATGCCTTAGCTATTACAACACAGCAAGAAGGCCCTCACCAGGTACAGCCCCTCATTCTTGGACTTCTCAGCCTCCTGTGAGCCAAGACATTTTATGTTTTTTCTTTATAAATTACCTGGTCCGTAGTATTCTGCTATAGCAACAGAAAATGTATTAAAACAGAAAATTGGTACCAGCAGTGAGGTTGTTGCTATAACAAATACCTGAAAATGTGAAAGTGGCTTTAGAACTGGGGAATGAGTAGAGTTTAGAAGAGTTTGTAGGAACAGGCTACAAAGAGCCTGTATTGCTGTGAATGGAACATTAAGGGTGATTCTGATGAAGGCTTGAAGAATAGAAGAGCTGTAGGTAAAGTATGATTCTTCTTAGAGATAAGTTAGGTGGCTGTGACTACCATGTTGGCAGAAATATGGACAGTAAACGCACCTCAGTGTTGCCCATGGTGTGGGGAACTTTGTTGTATGGTGGAAGCTGGCAGGATGGCAAGGGCTGGCAAAAAAAAAGTCTAAATTCTGTTTTAGCTGCAGCAGCCACAGGTCTGTTGGAAATGACATCTCAGACAGAAACTGCTGCCTTTGAAAGAGCTCATGCTCATTTCTACCTCAATGACATTGACTGGGCTATTTTTCTTTGATAATACATGAAAATAGTCATCAGGCAACGATTAGAAATGAGATTATGAATATTTTTTCAATTACTTGGTAAATTGCTTACACAATGCAAAGTGAGAAAAGCAGAACACAAATTGTGTGAGGAGTACATCCTCAACCATGTTTTATAAAAAAACAAATTCACAGGGCGCCGGCCCATGGCTCACTTGGGAGAGTGTGGTGCTGATAACACCAGGGCCATAGGTTCAAATCCCTATATAGGGATGACTGGTCAGCTCACATGGGAAGGCATGGTGCTGACAACACCAAGTCAAAGTCTAAGATCCCCTTAACGGCCAAATTTATTTAAAAAAAAAAAAAATCAAACTCATGCATTAAAAAAAAGACTGGAAAGAAATGCAAAAAATCTTAATATAGTTGCTACCCTTGGCAGTATTAATTTTTTCTTCTTCCTTTGTTACAGAATGTCTAAATTTGGGGCTATTTTTCTACCAGGAATGCTTCTTTCCCAGTCTACCTAAAAAAAAAAAAAAACCTCCCCAGAACAGCATAGTAGACAGATCTTGGGTTTAGGGAACCAGGAAATGTAAATGTGACAAGTTTTAAATCTCTGAGTTTTTTCCTCTTATCTGTAATGTGAGAACACGTTATTTATTTGGGTATATCACATATGTACACTACCTGGTGCAATGCCTAGCAATGTATACTTTATATAGTCTTAACTTATGTAATTTAAGTTTCTACTAATATTAGTAATAATGATCATTATCACTTTTTCAAAGGCTTACTATGTGCTAAGTCCATTACTAACTGATTATATTTGTGTGTATATATGTGCTCTCTCTCTCTCTCTCTGTCTTCTACCTCTCTTTCTCTCTCTCACACACACATGTACTTATGCGCACAATGAGATAGTTATTTTAACAGCTACTTTACATATGAGTATGCTAAGGCTCAGAAAGTCTATTTAAGTCACCCAAGGTCACACAGAAAATAAGTGACAGAGCTGGGCTTCGAATTTAGAACCCTGGCTCCAAAGTCCGTACAAAGCTTTCCTGATAACTCACATCATCTCTGATCCCTGTCTTTCCTGACTGAGTGTTAGAATGCTGTCCCTTCACTGTGAAATGCGGATGGCCCATGAGCATTCTTAAATATGCAATAAAATATGGAATTCTTCATCTCCCTCTCTGTACCTGTCTTCCTTCTGTGGGCCCTGTTTGAAGTAATAGTTTCATCATACAACCGGCCAGTCAAACCAAAACTATGGGAATCCACCTGGATGCTCCCATCCCTTCAGAGTCTGCAATCCCTTGTGTTCCCAATGTCCATCGCTATCATTACAGATGAGGCCATGCACCTCTCTCATATGCACTCCATTCTTTCCATCCTCACGCCCATGGTCTTAGTTTAGTCTTACAACAATTCTAGACTGCATTATTCCAACAAGTCCCCTCAGCCTGCCTTCCAACACCACCTACCTCCATTCAAATGATTCTTTTCACTCATCCAGAGTAATTGTTGCCTGCCCTATTCAAAGTCTTTCAGTACCCACTGCCTTTTCTTACCACCCCCACTGCATCTCTAAGAAAAAGTCTAATATACTTGTCATAGCACACAGGACTGTCATGATCTGCCCTCTGTCTGCCTCCTGAAACAATATACAAGGCTGAGGAAGATAGCCAGCAATAAAATACAGGATTTCTTGCCTTCAGACCAGGCTGTCTGAATGATATTGGTAAAAGATTGCACACAGAAGAAAACGTTATTATGTAAGTAACTGTATTAACATAAGTAATACTGCTAACTTTGCACAGATTATCTCATTTAATTTTCACTGTAAGCATATAAATGGTACCATTTTTATCCATATTTTATAGGTGAAGAAACTGAAACTTAGAGAAATTATACTACATGTCCAAACACAGACAGTTAATGCGTAAGCAGTATGTGCATCTGTGCTCTTAATCACTAAAAAGCATAGTTATCTGAGGTAGTCACCTGACTTTGTAAATGAGGGATTAGAAAGGAAAATATTTAAAATCTGGTGGACGATAAAGCTAACTGTACGTTTAAAACCAGAAGTGATCAGTAAAATAAATTATCATGGACATACCTCCTATCGTCTTAGTTTCCTGAATAGATACATTCACATTTCTAGTCTTCTAAGTATCCCAGAGTTTCCCAAAGTATAATTTAAAATAAATAAATAAGTACATAATTTAAAATGAATTTAAGGTAAATAAAATATAAGCTTTTGTATTTTTGCATTTATTGAAATTATTGGGCATCTTTGTGGCCAAAGCTTTTCCGGAACTATTTATCAGACAGCTCTGTGGTTTGTTTTTTCCCCATTTTTTATTTTGAAAAGATTATATTTAACTAAGAAAATTTTAATTAAGTTATGGCATTCATGAATCCAACTGAGTAGGTCTTGATACCTAACATTTTCCTACCTTTAATTCAACTGATATGTTCTAAGAAGAAAGTTTAAATTAATCTTTGGTATGTAGATTAAATGTTCACATTTTAAGAGGAAATGGTACTGTATTAGCCATGCTTCCTGCGATACCTAATTATCTTCTCCCTCACCTAAGTGAAATTAATTGTCCTGGACACCTACATTCAAATGATGTGTGCACTATGTAAAAGAAAGGAAGATAATAAATTTCTTTTCTCAGCTCTCTAATTTATGTCTCTTGTCATTGATCAATATCCTTGGTATGTGGGTGAGTTTAAATTTGTAATTAGCATAATACATGAGAGATATTTTCCAGTAAAAAATAGGAGCTGTCTTGGGAGCTCTTCAAATATGAATTTCTTTTTATTTATTTAAACCAAAATGCTTATGAAAATTCTCTCTCTAGATTATTGAGGCCAGAGGCTATTTAAGGAGTGAACTCCATGAAAATATTTTTGAGGGTTTTCTTTATAATGCTAATGTTTAAAGGCAATATTAATACCTCTTACTGACCCTTGCTTTGCTTTGCTTAAAGTGCATAGATGGTATCCAGAGCAGGAAGTTATTAATTGCAGATAATCTTGCCGAAGGAAAATTATTCTAATGCAATAAGGACCTCTTACTGACCCTTGCTTTGCTTTGCTTAAAGTGCATAGATGGTATCCAGAGCAGGAAGTTCTTAATTGCAGATAATCTTGCCGAAGGAAAATTATTCTAATGCAATAAGGACTCAACATTTCTTTCCTCTTTGTGTGTGTGTGTGTGTGTACAAGGTATATATGTATCTCCAATATTCTCTGATGTCATCTTTTGGAATTTTACTTTTTTATCTGTAAAGGAAGAAGAATTCTACTATTGTCCAGGGCTATTATTTAATTTCTGTTTTATTTCCCTATCCTACCCCTCCTTGCCATTTCATTATTTTTTTATTTTAATTAAAAGTTAATTACAATAATGTCCAAAGGCTAATATAACAAATGTCCATATGCTCACCACTCAGAACTATCAAATATTCTCGTATTTTATATGAAATAATATATAGCTTGAAATGATACCTGAGATTTGCTTCAAATAATGCAAATATAATGGAGAGGAAAGTGGGTGTTAGCGCAGATGTAACAAATTGAGCAGAACTTGTCGTGAAATTTGAGGTTATGGATGCATAACTATTCTATGTACTTGTGTGAATGTTTGAATTTTTCATAATGGAGAATTTTAAAAACAATTTTATGTAAATACCTTCATGGTTTTGCTCTTCCTAGTTATTATACTACAATGACTTTTTAATGATAACCTCATTAAATTGAACCTTGTATAATTTTAAGGAAAAATAATACCCCACACATACAGTTAAATCCCCCTCATTTTATTCCTGTCTCATCTTGTCTCTCCCTTCCCAGTAGCACCAATATGATTTTGTTTTGATTTTAGCCCATACATTTTTTTAGTTTTATTACATACATATATGTGCACATAAATACTATATTATTTTCTGTATTTTAAAGTTGCGTATATATAACATATTCTCCCTTATGCAATTTAGTTTTTCCAATGAATAAGTTACTTTTAAATTTATCTATGTTGACACAAATCAATCTAGTTTTTTCATTTACCTGATGTAAAATAGTCTTTTACTGAACATAACCACAGTTGATTTTTTTGTCATCACAAACACTTCTGCAATGAATATCTCAACATGTAAATGCTTAGTTGTCTCTTTATAAGAATTCCCTTAGGGTTTTTACCTAGAAGTGAAATTCTTGAGTCAAAGGGCATTTTCATGTTCATCTTCATAAGATATAGCAAATTGCTCTCTGGAGTAATTGGGAGAGCTAATAAAGTAAGAGAGCTCTAGCTTTGTAGTACATTTTGGTCAATGTCTAGAATTGATTGGATCTTTTTGTTGTTTTTGTTAATCTGATAGTATGAATCATGTTCTCATTCATTGTCATTTTATTTTGATTTCTCTTGTTACTAGTGGGGAAAAACATTTTTTTCAAATGTACTAGTGTATTTAGCCATTCAGATTTTCTCTTCTGTGAATGGCCAGCTCACACCCTTTGCTGTTGTTGTTGTCATTGTTGTTTTCTATCACATTTGATTTTTCTTATTGGTTTGTGAGAATTTCTCATACATTCAGGATAATAAGCTGGGAATAATTATAACAGAGATGATGCAAATGAATTTAAGTATGTTATATCACCAGCCCAATGTCATTCAAATGACAACTATACTCAGGACACAACTACAAACCCTTTTACCTCAACATTATGCTACCTTCCAAATATCAAATAATAAGGTTAAAAAATATCCTTCTAATATCATTTCCATTTCTCACACTTTATGTTTTTATCAATCGTCAAGATCATGAAGAAAGTATTTTTTAATGTAAAATTTTAGTTGGTTATTATTGATGAATGTGTGAAAATGACATTAAGAAGAGTAAAAAATTCAACACATCTCTGTTCAGACAGACACAGCCTTTTGGATTTGGAATCTTCTTAAGAATTTAAAATACGAGCCACAGTATCTATCCAAAGTTAATTTCCCTACAGTGGATGCAGCTCCAGCAGTGTCACAGAAAGGACACATTTATGGTGAATGTTAGTAAAAGCAATGAAATTACCATGGGCTTGTTTTGCTGAATATTAAAAAGAAAAACTCTAGCATCATATCTATTTCAAATGTAATAGCAAAACTGCTAGTCAAACACCTGTGCTTCTTGACATCACCAGGAAAGCAAACCATGGAACATATTACCTTTGAGTTAGAAGTTTCGTATGAGGTGCCAAGGGAAATTATTCTTCCTGTTAGTCATTTTCCTAGATATAATTTTGCTGTTTTTAACATAATATGATTATTGTGTCACTTTAAAGACATTACAGAAACATTGTATGGATAAATACTCTTATTTTTTTTTCTTTGGGAAACTCGTAGAGACACAGAGAACTCAGAAGAATGGCTGGCCTCATCTGGTTTTGCTCTTAGGCAGAAAATGGATGCAAGAGCTCACTCTTGGATTTACTGTTTGTTTGTTTGTTTTCTCCAGAGCCTCACAAGAACTTTACTCTTCCTACTGATTCCTAAATGTCCCTGATGTACTAAGCAGCACGTGCACTAGACAGAGTACAAAACTTAGTGACAGAATATCATGGGTAGTCAAGCGCAGGAACTGGAGGACCAGACAAAGGAAGGTTTAAAAGGCAATAAAGATCTTTGCCTGTAACAGTCCACCTTCTACATCACTCTAGACACAATCTATAGCTTAATGATTTCAGCTAAACTGAATATTTCTTGTAGTTTATGCACGTCCATATTAAAGAACATGCAAAAATAATTATATTCTATATGGCTATGAAATGAAATGGGTATGAGGTTCCAAATAGCATACTTTTGTTCTTTCTGGAATTCATCCATTTAATGGTTTTTTTTGCTTTGCTTTGTCAATGTTTTTGTCGTTGCAACAATGAATAGCTAACCTCACTTACTGCTAATGATGAGTTTATCTAAATTTCCAAAACTGAACCAATGAACCCCTACCTCAAACTTGCGACTCTTATTTCCTTGTTTGTATCAATGACTTCTACCATTTTTAGCTATCTAGGCTTAGAAGAAAACAAAATATTAGTAAATCCTTTCCTTCTTAAATTTCTTACACCACATCAAATGTAAACTTTCTTCACAATAACTATAAAAGGATTCAAAGTATATTCACACCAGTACTTGAATGTATGAAGAAAACATATCTAACTGGCCCAGAGCTTCATTAAAAAGGTCATTTTTCCCTACTAACTTGCAATGGAAACATTGTCATAAATAAAGTAGTTGTATATACACTGCTGTGTATCTGAATTATCCAATTTTATGGGTCAGTCTTTGCCACATCTTATTTATTTTTACAATGGATCTTAACTAGTGTTTTAAGTCCTCCAGATATTTTCTTCAAAATTGCCTAAGATATTCTTAACCTTTTGCAGTTTCAAACTAATTTTGGAATTAACTAGTTAAATTTTGAAAAGAAAAAGGGTTAGATTTTAATTGAGGTTGATTAAATCTATAGATTAATTCTGGGAAAACTGATATCTTTATAATATTAAGTATTTCAATATTTAATATGATACACCCTTACACTTATTTAATTTTTTAAAAATTTCCTCCCAAAATATTTTTTAGGTTATATTGTAGAGGTCTTCACACTTTCATTAGGTATTCAGATATCATACGTTTAGACTAAAGAGAGTTCATTCAGTAATAATATAAAGTATTTGGAGAATCACCAAATTGAGTCAGGAAAAGAAGTAATTAAAAGCAAGTATGTAGATTCAAGAAATACAGCAGTAAGATAAATTCATTTTGGTGACTAGATGTGAAGAATGAAGAGTCAAAAAAAACCCAGAAAGACTCAGGGGGAAAAAAAAGTATATTTGATGCAATTGCAGAGGGACATCAGGTGATGATTTCCAATTAAGGGTTGTGTCTGGTGTATAGATTACTGAACATGTAAACTTTATGAGAACAGTGACTGTCTTATTCACCATGATATCTTTCTTTTCATCAATCTATCTTTATCCCATTCATCAAATAGTTATTGAGGACTATGTGCCAGACACTGAAAGCTATTTGATGAATTGGATAAAGGTAGATTGATGAAAAGAAGGAAAGGAGGAAGGAAAGAATAGAAAAGAAAGGGGAATAAAGAGAGAGATAAAGAGATAGAAGAATAGAAAGATGAGAGGGGGGGTAGACGTGAGAGTAGGGAGAAAAACAGAAAGTAAAGGAGAATAAAAACTCTAAATATTTCAGAAAAGAGGAAGATCCTTTTCCGGTAACATAAGATATTTTCTCTTAAATAGTTTTATCCTCACTAGTCTGATCATTTTGTTCACCTCATTTTCATCTGAAATGTTTAATATGAACATAATGTAGAAGGGAAATTTAGATGTCTTTATTATTGTGAAAATCCTAATAAAAGGGAAGTGTGATCTTACAATGAATATTTATTTGTTCAGATTAGTAAGTAAAATGATAATAATTTTTACATTGCAATAAAGTGAGGGATGAGAATGGGTTATTGCTTTTATAGCCTAACGTTTATTTCGCTTGATTCAGAAACTTTCACATTATTGCATTTACGAAACAATTACTGTACTATCAGGTTGTTATTTTATTAAGGTAAAGTCATCTTAATGCTATAAAAGTTAAATGCAAATTTTAAGATTTAAAATCTCAAATTTAAATTAGTCTATGCCCTAAAAGAAATAAGAGTACAATTGGTTTTCCCTAAATAAAAATATTTTTGAGCTTTCTTTACTGAAATAGGAAACCGGACATAGTTTATAAGAGGTGTCTCAGTCAGCCTCTCACCTTCAAACAAAATAAGCTATATTTCGTGGCAGAAAGGTAAAAACCTCTTCTATTCTATTATTTCCTTCTGTGACATTGATTTTCCTTTCCTCTTGCCTGTAAACCTATGAACACGAGGCTCTTAGAATTAAGTAGAACTTTTTTTTTTTTGCATAATGACCTGAGACCGAAAAACTTTGATATGCAACGTTTTACAGTCCAATGAGAGATTAGAGAAGCCAGCAGAGTACCCAGAAAGAGAATGGAAGCTTGGGTAAGTTAGAGTCATTTTAATAACAGTCAAACATAGCAGAGGCTAGAAGTGATTATTAGGAAAACTTTTACTGAAATTGTATCTTAATCTAAATAACATGGATTGCTCGGTAACGTGACCATAATAAGAAAGTTGAATAAATAATATGTATATAATTTTAATATGATAGCCAACCTTTTAGAAAGATAGACTCAAAAAATAGATGCAATTCCAAAAATAGAGAATATTTAGCCTTAATTCAATCCTATTATATTGCAATAGAAAATCTAAGAAGGAGAAAGTAAATTTATTCAAAAACATGCTATGTCTAGATTTTCTACTAAAGTTGTTACATGGGTTATCTGATTTTTATTTATTCCTCAAAATGCGTCAGTATCTGTGTATTAGTTTCTTAAGCTTGTTGTAACAAATTGCCAAAATAACAAATTGCCCAGGGCTGTTGGAACAAATTATCACAAACTTGATGACTTAAAATGAGAAATACATTTTCTTACAGTTCTGGAGGTCAACAGTCCAATATGAGAGTGTCGGCAGGGTCATGCCCTCTTGCAAGGCTCTAGGAAAAATTTTTTTCTTGCTTCTCTTGGCTTCTGGTAGCTCTATGTGTCCTTCACATAACTCCAATCTCTGCTTCATCTTCAGATGATCTTATCTTCTGTGCCTCTCTGTTTCTTCTCTTCTCCTGCAAGGACTTGCCATTGAATTTAGGGCCTGCTCTATTTCAGGTGATCTTATCTTGAAATGCTTTAATTAATTATTTTTGCAAAGACTCTCTTTTCCAAACAAGATCAAATTTATAGATATTGAGGGTTTGGACATATACATATCATTTTTGAGGGTCGCTATTCAATGCACTACAATCTCTATTTTTACTGGTGAGGAAAATGTGACCATAGAACATAAGTGACTTCTCAAGAACATGTTAAAATGTAGAGAAAATTTAAACCCTAGTTTGTCTGAGACCAAAAACTTTATAGGGTCATTCTACAAGAACGAAATTGCAAATTGCAATAATTGCAATTATGTGCATATGCTGCCATATACATTCCATGAAGAAAAAAAAAAGCACTGTTCTTTGTTGAGTAATATTAAAATATTACTTAAAATATAATTAATGAGCAAAACTAATAGGTTATCACAATAAGTTAAGATCATGTCTTGCAAAAAAAAATGCCAAGTAAAACAGAGCAGGCTTTGGAGTCATAAGCAGAATAAAAAGGGTAAGTACTCTGCAGACGATGGGGAATTGTTAATAAATCACATAAATAAGAAAACCTTGACTCTAATTTGTCTTTTAGATTTTCTGTCAAGGAAAAAAAAATCTTTGAACTGCAAGTAGAAGAAGAAGCTTTAGAGAGAGCAAACTGAAGCCCAAGATGAATGAAGAGTTTGAAAGAGAGAAACTAGCTTTTTCAAGTCTCTTTACATAGGTGAGTTTAACTTATTAAATAAATGATGTAACTTTTAGCTGGTAAAATTACTGTCTACCTTGGTCAAGTTAAAAAATAGTAAACAGAGTTCCAATGAAAGAAAAAAATTGCGTACATCGTGATGATTTATAAAAAAAGAGGGAGGTTCATTCCACAACTTTTATACTGTGTACTCTTACATCAATCTCTGGGAATATTTGAGAAAAAAAGACTAAAGAATTGCTAGTGAGACTTAGAACCAAAAGTGATCATTATAACTCATGAAGGTCATTCATTCTATACTAGGATTAATTTTTCAATTGCTACACAGGAGAATTCTGGAAAATATATTTAAGGAGGGAAGATCTAGTATCCCCCTACAACATTGGGGTTGTTAGGCAGATATTAATAACTAGTTGGATCACTTTAACCAAACAGTGCTGCTTGATATATCAATATTGTCTCTACATCCACTTGTCTACACCAATTTTTACTTACTCTATCCCCCACTTCTTACACTAATTTTATAGTTTTGTCTGTCCCCTAGATTTTGGTATTTTCTACCTGCCAAGTTATTGCTGTCAAGGCAATCTACTAAACTACAGAAATGTTCCTATGAATCCTTTATAATCCGATATTATTCTTATTTCATGTACTTCTATCAATATCCCTTTTATCTTCTCTTCCAATATTTCTTTCTCTAAATGAGCTCTGAAATTTATTGATTCAAAGACTTTGCCCATGTTTTTTGTTTTTTTCTCTTTCTAAAAATCTCTTCTCCTGGTAACCACCTAGTCATGCTTTAAGGATCTAGTATAAATACTATTGTTTATTAAAGGTATTTTTCTGATTGTCATAACTGTTCCAGATCTGTTAATAAATTATTTCAATATCTGTTTGGCTTTTTTTACTAATATTCTATAAATGTATCTATTATAATGATAATAACTTTTTGGTTTATTTATTTTTTGTTTTATCTTCCCAATTAGATTCTGAACAGTTTTAAGACAAACTTATTTCAACAATGTCCTCATTATCCAGACATTGGCACTTAGCAGATGCAAGCTTAGTGTAAATTTTATGATAAAGTTTCCTTGTTCCCTGACAAAAGAACAATTAGTCATCTGACATTTTCTTGTTCAGTATTATTAACGTATGAAAGGTAATTTAATACATTTATCTCTTACTAGTTGACAGAATTATTTTAGGATCTGTTTAGAAAAGTGCCCAATAAACTGAGTACATGTGAGTCAGCAGGATATAAAAAAACAGAGGAGTCAACTAACTTCTTTACATTAGAATGGAAAATAATTTAAAGGTAAGAGGTGGAAAATTATGTAGAGAGAGGCAATCCAATCAAAACGGTGGGAGAAATTGGTGTTATACGTTGGGAAAGGTTGAGTCATTTCTTTAAGAACAATGTTGTTAAACATTTCATTTTATTTTTTTTGCATTGGTCATTACTCCCAAATGACATAGTAAAGTCTACTACTCACAGAAAGGCCGTTAATTAAATTAAAACAAACAAATATATGTGTGTGTGTGTGTGTGTGTGTGTGTGTGTGTGTATATATATGGACGAGAAGGTGGCAGATTAAGAATGACAGTGAGCTATTTGTTATGGAAAATAGAGAATGAATGTGCAGGATTATGAGATAGTACATAAACTGAACTGATTTAGTGGAAAGTTAAACTTAGTATTCACAAAAATGTCATTAAGGCTTTTGGATTTTGCATGGTACCTGCAGGTGTATATAACAAGTATAAAAGGGGCGTAAATCCTCTTAGATTTTCTTTATGCCTGCAGATTAAGTGAGCACTAGGCTAGATTTTTCTTTTCTTTTTTTTTTTGGTAATTCTCATTTTTTCTCAGTTATAACAAAAAATATAGACATTCTCTCTTTTAGCTGCTTAATTCATAAATTACCCTTGTTTCTAGCCCTCAGTTTACCAAAGTTTCCTGGTTTGAGTAACATTCTAGTAATTCCAAAAGTTTTATTCTATGTATATTCTTAAAGAATTAGATTTTGTAAATGCTTTACAAGAAACTTGGCCAGCCCTCAGTTTACCAAAGTTTCCTGGTTTGAGTAACATTCTAGTAATTCCAAAAGTTTTATCCTATGTATATTCTTAAAGAATTAGATTTTGTAAATGCTTTACAAGAAACTTGGCCAAAGAGTCTTTCTGAGAATGCCTCAGGTAAAAGCATAATTGAATAATAACTTGCCTGCTTCTTGCAAATGGAAGAAAGATACATGCAATCATTTTTAATCCCTTCCATGTGCCTGATCAGAATCTATGGCTATTTTATTTTCTAAGCACTCTAATTATCAGCAAGGGAAAAAAAGCTAAGAGAAGCAAGAGCATTAATACACTCTTTTTCTTTCCTTTTCAGAAATAAAAGTAAATTCAGTGTGTGATAATAACAGCTAGTAATGCCCTCTTCACTTTTATATTAATGACCAGCAGGGTAAATGCCTGAGGCACTGCCTTTATGTTTTCATGGTTCTGAAAGCCAGCACTAAGGCTTAACAATGAAAGAAGTGTCTTCTTTTGCTCTATAAAGATTAGTGATGCTATTTAAATAGCTCCACAGGCACACAGCCAATAGGTTTCTCCAATCTGGGTGGATTTTGAAAAAGCCTTTCTCTTAGGACCCATCAATAAACACTGGATTCAACTTCATCTTAGAACAATCTTTTAAAGGAGGTAGGTTTAGAACGGAGTAAAAGTTATAATGTGAAAACCAGCAGAAATACACTTAACACAAAAAAATGAACAGTACAGGGAAGGATGCTTGCATGTGATAAATTAAAAATAGAAAATTATAGCTTTAATTTAGGAGTTGCATTTTTTTTTCAAGGGACATATTAAAACATTCAGATAAGAACACTTTTTTTAAAACTCAAACTTTTTAAGTAATACATATAGCCCTGCCACATACTTAAAACTATAGGTCGTAAGCAGACATTAGTTGAGTGTAGCTGAATCCAGGAAAAAGATAAATACTTATTTACTGAATGAATGAATAAATAAATAAATAAATTGAGGCTGGTTGGGGACTGACTCATGTATTCAGTTATTCTAAAGTTTGAGCCCTTTCAGTGAATGAGTGAAAGTATCTGTGTACACACAAACATGCAAACATGCACACACGCACACACACACACACACACACACACAGAACTCCTCTTCTAGGAAGAATGATTTACAATTCATCCCTTCTTGTGAGAAATGTTAAGTAACTTGATTTAATAAAAGGAATTTGTATTTTCATAATGTGGGACAAATCTAAGTAGCTGGGTATCTAAATGTATGTTTATAATCACAGTATTTGGAAGTATGGATTTGGTAAATAACCAGAAAGCAAACAAACAAACAGTAACAATAAAACCAAATGTAAGGCCAAGAGAATAATATGAGGAGGAGTGATGTCATCACCTGATACAGGGAATAAAATTCCAAATGGGCAATATTAAAGAGTAAATTGACTCTGGGATGTTATTAAGATGGTTTTAGGCAAGCAGATAATAAATATCCAAATATTGCTTTTGCCCTATTTGCCTACAGGACTGCTCTTTTATTAGTTGGAGCTAAGCCATTCAAGAAGCTACTAAGTTGTGTTGGGCCAATACAGCACTACTTTTACCAAGCCTGCAGACCCAGGTGGCTTTGGTCCTCTCAATCTTAAATCTGAATTTTGAAATCTGTAACCTCAATGAGATGAAAAACGAATGCCTTCTCACGTCTGTGTAATAACTTGGAACCAGATTTCACATGAAAGAAAGTGAGAAGATTTAAAGAGAGTAAAAAAGGAAAGGAAACTGAGCTAACCCATGCTCTGATCACTCTAACCACATGAAATTTATTATTATTCCATTGGGAAAAAAAATAATTATTCAGCTTCTGTGTGCCAAGTACAGTTCTAGTCGCTGGATTATTACAGTGAAAAACCAAAATAGCAATATGTAAAGTTATAAGCCAGTACATAGACACAGAAAAAGATGTAAACAAAGAGATATTCCAGGATATTAAAACATCAGTAAAGCACAATTAAGCACATTACAGTGATAGAGGGACTGGGTGAGAGCTTGCATTTCTGTCTAAATGGCAGATTTGGTATGTATTTCAGTGCCTCACTTGTGTTGGAAACAGTGTAAGAATATTTTAAAGAATATTTTAAAATACTTCAATGCACTAGGCCAAAAAAGAAAGGCATTCCAAAAACCAAAATTAAGGAGAGGAGGGACCCCAAAAGTAAGTAGAATGCAGAATCTGGCTTCTTTCTTGAGGATATTTGTTGAATCCACTAAATATGAACTTTGTTTTTCCATTGTCTTGTAAGACACAGGAAGAGGAGAAAAAGCCAGGTTTTCCCAAGATGGAGAAGCTAAAAGAAGACCTCCCAAAGGGAGGTAAGGCCCAGAAAACTACACACTTAGAGAACAGGAGGAACAGAAATAAACAAGCCATCCCTTAGGAGAGTGCAAAGAGAGTTTTCAGTGGTGAACTTTACTGCTGCACAGAGAGGAAACAAATATCTATTAATAACCTGAGAATTTATAACCATAATCAGGCTCTTCTATGACCTTGAAGTACAAATCTGTGCTGTATAAAAGATCTGGGGAGAAGAAAACAACAATAATTTGTTTCAATATTATGTCTGGTGTGTGGTTTCCCAGGAAGTTGGCAGAAGCAAATGTAAATCCTTTCATAAAGAACCCACCTTGAATTTAGTCTTAAAGACCTTTATACTTATAGTTCTAAGAACTATGACCTCACAGTCAAAACCCACAAAACACACAAGAAAATGATGCTTTGAGTTAAAAATGAGAAACACACACACACACACACACACACACACACACACACACACACACCAGAATCAGATCTGCAATTACCTCAGCTATCAGCATTGAAGACTCAGAAAACAAAATTATTATTTTTAATATACTTCTAAAATAGAAGGGATTCAAAATATTTTTAACAGATTATACAAATAACCAGGAGTAATTTTTTAACTGATAAAAACCTAGAAAATTACAATAATATCATAATATAAATTAAAAACGGTTGACTGATGTACTAATAAATTAGGCCCATTTAACACGGCAATTAATGATTTGGAATATTAAATTGAAGAAATCAATCAGAATGCAACACAAAGTATAAAGGAAATAAAAAATATGAACAATTAAGAGCTGTAAAGTAGATAAAGAAAACATTTAATATTTGACTAGAAGGAAGAGAATAGTATTGAAGGAATAGTTGAATACCTGAGAGGCTTTCAGAAATGATGAATGACAAAGAGAAAGGAGATTCAGAAAATCTAAATAATCTCTAGCATGATAAAAAATAAACAAATATTTATAAAATTTGGTCACACATTCAGCCCTAAAGCAAGTACCAATAAATCTCAGGGGAATGATAACATACAAATCATGTAATCTTATCACTATGCATATAAGTTATATGTTAACAACAGGGATATAACCAGCTAAATACCACATATTTTGGAATTAAATAATAATCTTCCAATAAACCACTGTGCTAAAGAAAAAAATACAAAAGGAAAAAATTTAGAAGTGAGTAATAATGAAAATATAAACCCATCTAATCTTGTCAGATGCATCCAAAGTGAATTTAATATTAAAAATTATAACCTTAGATGCACATAGTAGTAATAAAAAAGGCTAAACATTAACAAGTTTGGCATTGAATCTAAGAATACAGAAAAAATCTAAATAGAATAAACTTTCAAAAAAGTTGGAAAGAAATATTGAACATAATAAGCAAAGAGCAGGAAATAATGAAATAGAAAACAAATACAGGCAGATCTTGCTGTGCAGACTGTAAGAATCATGATGCAAGGTGAAGCATGAAAAGCAATCTTAATAATCAGTGGAAAAAAATTATAATTGTTCCATGACTTTTAATTTTTTTTGTTAAAATAGTAAAAGCTCTCTCACTGTTAGTTATAAGGTATAAATAAAAAATAAAGTAATGCTGAAACTAGTATTTGTTTAGTACATTATAATTTAAAACATTAAGCATATTGAGAATTAACATATTTCATTTCTCTGGAAAAAACATAACAAGAGTAGTGTGAACCCTGCTTTCCTTCTTCTTGTCTAATTACTTTTCGGTGCCTTTGTGAATTGCTATACTTCTTTCTAAATTGGATCAGCTTCCAACTTCTCAGGCTTTTCACTTTCCATGTTGTAGAATATTTCTGAGTTCCTTTAATGTGAAGTTTTTTGTGGGCATCACTTCTTCTGGGACATCAACTTATTCGTCACAGTCATTTTTGTCATTTACTTCCATGGGCTTGCCTTCATTAAATTCCTCTAGCTGCATATCTAGAGTCTCTCAGATGTCAGTGACAATGATATTCCCACTGTCAGTTGTTTCTACTACAACTCCCTTTACATTCTATTTGAATTCTGCAAAATGACTTACACAGTATGGTAAAAGTTTCTGCCATGCTGTGTGCATATGACTCATTGTTCATTCCTCCCATGATGCTTCAGTATTTTCAGTTGTATGCTTCATGCCATATTTCTTCCAAAAATCAACTTAAAAAATTGCGTGATCTCTAGTTTCTTTGAATTTACTATTTTCTTTCAATGTGGCAAGTAACTTCAATTCTTTGGCCTGAATGGGATCCTTGACTGGGAATTTTGTGTTATTGCAACTGCCTTCTGTCCAAAATAGAAGTAAATGCTCTATTTCAATCACAAACAGCTTTTTGCTTTTAGTGAAATTCACACTAAAAAATCTTGAAGTAACTTTGTCTTATCTTTTAAGTTTATCAGTCTTGTTTAACGCAGGCCCAGGACTTGTCCTATCTTCGTTTTGCTGCTGCAAATATCAAATCTTCGAATCACTTCTAATATCACTTTAAGTGTTTTCATTTTTTTGTTTGTTTCCTTGATGCTTTTTGTAACGTAATAACTTCGTATAGCATACATTATACGAAGTTATACGAGGAAAAAAAAAAATCAATGAATAGCCAAAGCTATCCTTAAAAAAATGGGGTGAGGAGCATTCCTGTTTAACAATTGTGACAGGATAATATTGGTACAGAGATAGGAAATATGAGACACTTCAGTCCGTGCATTTTTGGAACCTCAAAAAAAAAATCAATGAATAGCCAAAGCTATCCTTAAAAAAATGGGGTGAGGAGCATTCCTGCTTAACAATTGTGACAGGATAATATTGGTACAGAGATAGGAAATATGAGACACTTCAGTCCGTGCATTTTTGGAACCTCGATTTACGATAGATCTGTTATTGTAGATGAGTGTAGATCAGTTCTTTATTTTAGCAAATGATCATGAGACAATTGGTGCATTGATAATAAAACTCAGCATACAATGAATGACAGCTATTGCTCTCTTCCAAACAGCCCTTCAAAATACATGCTATTATTCACCTTTACAGCTAAGAAACATCAATTTTCAATTGTGTAGTTGGGACGAAAAGTTACTTACCTGATGTGGCTAAGGAAACTATTTATTTTGTTCCTATCTTTCTTTGAGGGCTAATAATATTGCAGTAACTTCTTTATTTGTCATATTTCCCCACTATATACCGTGGGCCTCTCAAGATCAGGGACTGTGCCGTATTCACCTTTTCATTCTACATGAGTAAATGTCAGCACATAACAGATGCTTGGAATATGTGTGATGAATAAATAAATGATCATGGATCATAGTACCAGCTAGCTTGTACTAGATAGGAAATCACATTTGATTTTGTGTCAGTCTTTGCTTCTCTGCATCTCACGTTATTCAATCACGTGTTTTAATAAAAATATATGAAAGTGGAAGGTGGGCTGAATTGGAACTCACATGGTTTTATTTGTCTGTTCTATGCATGCATATCTTGTCTTTTTTGTTCCACGAAACTTCACACAATCCTGGGCACACAAAAGTCATTTGCAATTTTTTATTGAATTTTCACAATATACAATTATTTGCCCAAAACAAATACAAAAGTGTATGGTCAAATAAAAACTACGGAGATGCTGAGATACCCAGTTTCCTAAACTCCTTTGCAATGATTTTACTCACCATGGCATGGGCATGGGAGTGTCTGGCTTGCTGACAAAGTGCTATGTCAAGGTGAAGGGGCTGCTTAGCGCTTCTGTGAAGAGGTATTTCTCACACCTTACAAAAATGTTCCCTGAAGCCTTAGAAATAGCATATGATGCATACTTTTATGTAACCCTTATAAACATGAAAGTGGATATGAGAATATTCCTACAACTATATGAATAGTGAATGACTTTGGAGGAAAGAGGGTCAAGCTAGACCCTACATAAGCTGCTTTCATGAGGTACACAAGGTGTACAAATGCAAGAGCATTTGCTCTTAGGATTTATAATGTCTTTTGTTTTTCTTTCCTTTTACTTTATTTCTTAGCTAGACTTACCAGAACAGCAGCTGCAACTTGATCTAATTATTTTAATTGTTTTGCATGCTATAAGGCTGTTAAAAGCAATTTTAATTTTTGCCAGTAAATAGGTTTTATTACAAAGTTATATTGTTGCTGATAGCCATCCAATGTAATGGGTACTTAGAAGAGTATTTTAGTCTGGACTGTTATGTCTCTTTTATCCACTGTATGCCCAGCCAAGTGTTACAATTTTGCCCACAGGATAACAAAAGAAATGCTAATAGGAGCAATTAAAAGATATGAATAATACTGACATTTCTTTATTATCTTCCAGGTACTATTGGAACTGCCCGTAACATTAAATGGTAATGATGCAGTTACAGTTATTTGCCAATTGAAGGGACTCCTGAGGAAGCACAGAGGCATTTATTTCTAGGCTTTGAAGGCTTTTGTACTTCATTAATGGCTTTGGAAAATAAAGCAGCCATTTGTAGTATTGTCTAAATGGTGACTGATGATGCTAGGTTCCTCCAAGGATTTAGCAGACATGGGCTAACTTTTACACCACAGAATGGAAATGAAATTCATAGATCCTGTGTTGTTTCACCACATCAACTTCTTCTGGTTTCTTTTTTCTTTGTATGTTTTGTCTTTTCTTTTCTGCCTCCTTTCTTCTCTTGTTCCTCCTCTCTGTCTCTCCTTTTATTAATTCCATGGTTTTCCATGCCTCACTCTGCTGCTTTCTTCTTTCATGTTTTCCGAAGTTCAATTTATTTGGAACCTTCTGTGAAAACCCCTAAGGTAAAATACTGTGTTTGCTTCTGCCTAACCTTTCTTCCCATTCACTCATCTTATTTCAAAATTTTTGTGTTTCATTCTCTGGAGGTTTCCAGTAAAAACAAAAAGATTGTCAGGATTATTTTTAATTTTATTTTCCAATTCCACCTAAAACCCAACTGAATCTGCTATATTAATGTTTTAGAATTTCTTGTGTTCTGTCCCTCAGTATTTTTTTTTTTTTTGACATTTCACTCTCTGGATAGAAAATCTTTTCTTCCTCAAATTAGAGCTCAAGAATTATCCCTCTTCCAACACCCGCTCTTCCAGCTTGAAGTCAGTATCTTCTACTGATTTCAGTTCTCCGTGTTTGCAGAGTCTGTACCTACCTCTTTTGATCCTGCTTAAACACTTATTTTTTTTCTAATTGTTTCAAATAAAAGACAAAAAGAAAATGTACATCATTCCATCTAGCTTCCTTGGAGGCAGTGTTTACATGTTAAAGTTTTATATTTCTCAAAGATATATTAGACACAAACAAATACATGGTCATATAAGTGACTTATGATTAAATAAAAACCACTTTTTCTGCCCATATTCATGATGATCAGAAATAAAAACAAAACAAACCCCAAATAAAAGATAGGTAACAGTGAAGTTATAATCAATTATCCTGAATTCTAGAACCAACTTTCTCACTTACTAGCTTATCTCTTAGAACTTTAGCTCATTCCGATGTAAATAATTATTTTTGTCCTAATTGATCTAAAAGTTTTCTTATTCTAGTTTATATTCTATCATTCTATAACCATAAAAATATTAGTAGACTTGTATTTATTTCCATTAAAAATTAATAATAGTAAGTAAACAAATTTTTACCACATATAATTTACATACCAAGCATTGTTCTAGTGATTGGAAATATTTCAGTGAACAAGACAGATAAAATGACTGCCTTCTAGCAAATTATATTTTGAATAGGAGAAAAAGACAATAAGCCATCAAAATACTTAATTCAGATATTAAGTGTTAGGAAGAAAATAAAATAGGGTGATGGGATACAGAATGGCAGAGCTACTTTATTAAAGATCAAGGGAGAGCTGAGCTGAGCTTAGTGTGGAGAAGCTGAGTCATTAAGGTAGCCACGTGACAATCTGGAGACGACTCCAAGTAGAAGGTACAGCAGGTGCAAGATAGGAACAATCGTCGGTGTCCTTGGTGAAGAAGAAAGCCAAAGTAGCAGACAGGAGCAAGAACTTGGCTTTTACTCTAAGTGGCATGGGAAGCCACTGGAAATTTTTAAACAAGGAGTAGGAACATGCTTATGTTTAAAAATATTCACTCTGGTGGGTATTTGAAAAATGAACTTTGGGCTGGTGCAGAACAAAAAGGAAACCAGGGAGAAAATATTGGCTTTTGCTGCATGTCATGAGAAAAATAAGACTAGGGTGGCACTAATTACTAATGGAACGTTTGAGAAGTGGTAAGATTTACTAAATATTTTGAAGGTAGAACAGTATGGACTTGCTAATGGATTTAATCTAGAGCGTAACAATAAAAGAATTAAGGACTTTTCCTAAGCACCTGGATGGAAGATGTCATTTATTAGGTAGAGAAGGAAAGGGATAAGCTAGGTTTGGAAGAAAAATCAAGAATTCTGTTTGGGATATAATACTGAGATATAGCTATCGGATGTTTATTTGAGTACCAAGCAGGTGGATGTCTATTGCTGGAAAGAGAGACTTCTGGGACAAGAACTTTGATCCCTACATTTTACAGACACTCTCACTTCACCTGCTGTTTAATCTGAAAAAAAGAATTGTTTTCTGTAGGTTTGTTTGACTTTGTCAGACTTTGATATTACTCCTGTTATTTCTTAAAAAGTAAACAACTTCCTGGCAATCAATGATTGTCCCAACCCGCGGGATATTCAACGCAGACACTGGAGGGGGGAGTGGGAATTGGATGCGACAAGAGACACGAGAAATGGAGACAAGACAGTATTCTGATCAAGTCTCGTTTATTAGCCAGAAGGTCACAGTTTATATAGCCAGCAGGAGGGAATCAGCAGATAAGAAAGTGAGCAGCAGATGGTTTACTGAGAAAACCGGAGGGCGGGTTGTTCTGGTAAATGGAAAATTCCCCTGTTATCTATGGCAAGTTGCAAAGTTACCTACACCCATAGTGCACAGGAGGGGGAGGGACGGAAGATAACAGCAAACAAGGCTCTGAGGCCTTGAGGCAATAGCCGGGCTCTATGGCTCCAGACAAATGATAGATAAGGAATACAGAAATTTTCTAGTTCTCTTCATTTCCATGATCTGCATAATATATCCCAACATGATTTTGTAAAAAGCCAATTTTTATTTTTTTTGAGTTTTACTCTTATCATTTTAGAAACCATTCTCCATACATTTATTAAGTAGCTACTGCATCCAGTTAGCTGTGCTCATGCTCTGGCTCTCTTCTCCACATTTATTCTAGGGAGAAAGGGAGGCAATGACATAAATTACCAATGTCTGGCTTTTGTGTTAGGAAGTTAATAAATCCAAGAATATAAAATAACCCAAGTATGGATACCTTAGAATGGGGGGAGTATGTTTTAGGACTACAATATCATTTTAATACCTCGTAGATGGCCATATTCTCCGTCTACGTGTAAGGCTGATTTCAGTCTCATCATTAACGAAATGATCATTTGGTCAGTTTAATTGGCATGAGCACTGAATAGAAATCTCCTGAAAGATATCTCGTTTTTTTTTTTCCCATATGTTCCCTGACTTTCCTGTTCAGACTGAAAAAAATCAGTAGATAATTTCCTTCAGACTTTTAATTTTATATGGGGATTTTAAATCCTTAAATTAAAAGATGCTGTTAAACTTGGTTTGTGTATGATTATGCCTATACACAAATGAAACCACCCCAAAGTGTCTCTCTTATTAAAAAAAATCTAGAGAAATTCTATTTTGATGAAATAAACTGTGTATGATTATGCCTATACACAAATGAAACCACCCCAAAGTGTCTCTCTTATTAAAAAAATCTAGAGAAATTCTATTTTGATGAAATAAACACATACACATTTCACATTAATCAAGGAAAATAAATGGAAGAGCTTGAATAAATTATTTATGCTGTTCTCTATAAAGCACTGATTCTCAAATTTGGCTACTCATTGGAATCATCCAGGAAGAGGTAAAAAATACTGATTCTTGGATCCTGCTCCTGGAGATTCTGAATTAATTGATCTAGGAGCTGCCTAGATGTGGGGATTTTTAAAAGCTCCCCCAGAGATTCCAATAGTTTGAGAACCACTACCTTAAGGCTATTAGTGTTAAATGACATCATAGTGAACTGAGTCTATGTTTTGTAGCAGGAGTTGCCCAGGCATTATAGGTTTCAAGTTAAGAACTCTGTTCTGTGGCTCCTTGATAGAGCACATCTGTGCAGAATGAGCAAATGCCCTCTTTGCTGAGCTGCAGATACAATACATCCAGCAGAAAATGTTCACGGACTGGGTCAGTGCAGAACCCCCTGTAGGCTGTTATGGTAAAACAGGCTGAGTCTGTTCCTGGAGCTGCTGCTTTCCTTTCGAATCATTCCCCTTCATTTTAGAATCCCCCTCCTCAGAAACTCTGAGACTTTCCTTCTCCATATACAAAACTTAATTGTTCATTTTCTTCCAGTTTTTCCTTTTTAAATGAAGTTGCCCCTGTATGTAAAATCTAACCCTAGCTCAGAAAGCAGCCTACAGAAATAATCAAATCAGTTTTAGTTAGCCAAAAATCTCTTCTAAAGGACTCTAGTTTTTGTTTGGGCAGCAAATACAGAGTCTACCTTGAATCATATGTATGATTAAAAAGAGAAAGTCCACATACAGCTTGCATGGGGAGGGCCTTGAGCACAAGGCAACAATCTTTCTCCTGTAGTCTGCCCACTATTCTCAAGGGTTTATGAATTTTCTAAGATAATATATTAAGGGTTTGCCCCTATTGAAGACAATATATGCCCACAAACTACAAGCATACTCTGCATTATCTGCACTAACCCTTTACAACTGGGATAGTGCCTGCTTTTGACTTATGTTTATACAAGTACTCAAACCAAGTGTACTAAGTTTTCTCTAAGAACAAAACAGAAAATGCACAGTTGTTGAGCTTTCTCAGGAAGAAAGTCCAAAAGCGCACCAGTTAGAAGGTTTGTCAGTAATGAGAAAAGAAAAACATCATAGGAAAAATAGAAAACCTGACATCCTACAGCACAAGTAATAAAGGCAGCCAAACTGAGAAGACCCAACATCATCTCAGCCACTCCATAGGCAAAGGGTAGGTGGAGATTTAGTGTCAGGTAAACATCATCTGTTCTATTAAATTAATGTCTTTAAAACATATTTTATTAATTTGTTGAAGTTTTACATATTTGATTTGTAAATTTGTCTTTGGTTATTAAAAGAAGTATAGATAAATGGATACTGTAACTCATTTTTGTACATTTTTAGTTTTACAACAAAAAGTAATTTAAAATAAAGTATGGATTCATCAGAATTGCTTTTCCTTTAAAATAGTTTAATACACAAAGAAATTTTGGAAATCACTGAGTTTGGAGCAAGACAGATGTAAATTTTATCTTGGTGCTACTGAAAGGGCGCATGGACCCGAGCTGACAGTTTGCCAGAGAAGTTCCACTTTATTTAAGGACTGCATGTATATTTATAGGGAGCTGCATTCCGGGTTTGGATAGGGGGTGGACATGCGGTAGCTGATTAGACAGGGCTGGGCAGGAAGTGAGCCTTGACCTGTGACTGGCTGAGGTTTGGCGCGGGTGGGCTTGGGTGTTGGCACCGGCGGGCTTGTTTACTGCGGAGAAGAACCCGGAAGGGTGCCATATTGCTAGGGAATGCTTTCCCCCTCCCCCTCCGCTTGAGTGCCCATGGTGTCCTTACAGCTACTGCTTACCAGATGTGACAACGTGGCATGGACATGAGGCACTCCCCTAGAAAGGGACGGGCAGGAAGTGCGCCTTGACCTGTGACTGGCTGAGGTTTGGCGCGGGTGGGCTTGGGTGTTGGCACCGGCGGGCTTGTTTACTGCGGAGAAGAACCCGGAAGGGTGCCATATTGCTAGGGAATGCTTTCCCCCTCCCCCTCCGCTTGAGTGCCCATGGTGTCCTTACAGCTACTGCTTACCAGATGTGACAACGTGGCAGTTCCTTTAACAACTCTGACTCTCAGAGTTCTTATCTACAAGGTAGGGATGATACTTGTTTCAGCAGATAGTGGTGAGAGTCATCTATATAATGTGCCCCCTGATTTTCATCACTCATCCAGGGTCTCCCTTGAGCTCTGTAGCCATCATTTATCCTGCAGCCTAATGACTATATCCACTTGGTATCTCAAAGACACTTCCACATCAGTATATCTAGAACTCACTATCTCATTGACCCAAAACTCTTCAGTATTCCCTAAGTTAGAGAACATCATCAGTTACTGAATGGTAGAAGTTGTCAATCAAAACTTATAACAAGGCTCTAATCTTACTTTTATCCAATCCATTGTCCATTTTTTTTTTTTTTTTTGAAAAGAAGAGTCTTATCACACCTGCTTATAAACCATGAGGCCATTGCTTTCAGAATACAGCTCCATTTCTTACTATGGCTTATAGTTTTTTCATGTTCTAGTCTCTGTTTGCATCTCAACTCCCAGTTTACCAACCTCATTTCTTGACTGTCTTTCCAGCAATCTTTAACTCTTTGTCCTATTTACAGTTTTTCAAGTGTGCTATTCTTTCTCTTGTCTTTTGCACATAATATTTTTATGATTCCTGGAATACTCATGAGTATTATCTACCCTGCCTGATTTGTGCCTGTTGTGTTTCTTTTCCTGGCCTGAAATGACCAACATGTGGCCATAAACTATTTGTCTTTTAAATCATGTACCAATTACCCCATCATGTTCTAATTAATGGCTTCTTATGTTCTTTTATTTTAATTTTTCATTTTACTGTAAGCTTTTGTAAGAGATTATTTTTTACCCATAGCTGTACCTGCAGTGCCTTTTATACAGAGTAGTTTTTAAATTAATTTTTTTTGAATGGGTACTTGGTAAAAATTAAGTACTAACTGAATATTTGATGATTTTTATAGATTGTTTCTTTTTTTCAAATTATATACAATATTGACTATTTTATTCTACTTTCTTCCTCTTTTTTTTTTTTTTTTTTTTTTTCATGTGTTTTTATCTGCTTCTGGGGAGACATCACATTTTATACACACTTGAATACCCTACGGTTCCTAGGGTAGTTTGAAACTCATAGTATGTGCTTAAAATACTTACCTATGTAATGAGTAATCAAATTAACTAAAGTGCCAGTGAATTTATATGTATATACATAAAACTACCTAATACTGTTCAGACGAAGGCTCTAATTGAGTAACTAAATATTTAACCATCTGATTATTTTTATACTGTTTAGTTTTTAGTTTTTATAATAGGAGAGAGATGGATTTTTTGAACAGAAAGACCTTGACTCTTGAAATTAGATTTAACCAGTTCCCAAGATGCTGTTCAATTAGGCAAACACCATTTTGGATACTTTTGGTTAACAATGTTCAGAATAAGAACAAATACCTCTCGAATAGTACTTTTTCCCACAGTTTTTTGTTCATTTGCCTTATTAAAAACACCATAAATGGGAAGTCATAATGAACTGTTATTACATGTATCTTTAGTCCTATTTCTACTCAGAGGAACATAAAAATAACAATAAAAAATAAATAATAATTTAAAAGTTTCATGTATTAGCAACTGGACTTTTGTCCTTGTTTTAGTTAGTGACCTTGTTTCAGACATATCTAAGAAAGAAAATGAAGACAAGGGAAAATACCTGATTATTTTGACAAGAAAGCTAAGTGATGACAGCTTATTGCAATTCACATCTAAGAATTACACTGTATTAAAAAGTCAGGAAGGAAAAGTGATCAGCATCTCAATTTCTTTTTCATTACTATGTTCTCTGTGTAAGATCATTTGGAAAGGAGATTTAAAAAGACAATTCTCAAAGGATTCTGTGTCATTTAGAATAATGAATGTAAAGACATAAGAATCTGTAATAATTTATTATATGATCATAAACTACTTATAATTATTTAGTTTTTTCCATATTTCATATATGTAAGTTTGTTAAATGCCCATATATTTGAAAATATATCATAATATAAATTTAAAAGTACTTAGAACTAAATGATAATAAAAATACTAAATTTCAAAACTTGTGAGGTGCAGCAAGTACAGTACCTGGAGGAAATCTATTCCATTAAAAGCTTATAAAATAAAATAAGTAAACATTAAAATTAACAAGTAAAATACTCAACTCAAAGACCTTAAAAAATAAGAACAGAACAAATCCCCCCAAAAAGTAGAGAAAAAGATTTTTAAAAAGAACAAAAATTATTAAAAGTTAAAACAAAACAAAACAAAGAATAAAGAGAATCAAAAAATTTCAAAGTTAACTTTGGAAAGGCTAATAAAATAGATTAAAATTCTGGTGAGATTGATAAAGAAAAAAAGAAATAAGATTGAAAAATAGGACATCATTATAAACATAGCAGAGATTAAAGAAACATAGATGTTTAAATAATTTTATGTCAGTACATTTGAAAAGAGACAAAAGTGACAAATTTCAAGAAAAATGTTACTTATCAATAATTACTCAAGACAAAGTAGATAGTATAACTAGATCCATAAGCATTAAATAAATTGAATCAGTATTTTAAAATCTGCCTTCAAAAAGGAAAAAGAAAAAAAGAAAAAGAAAAGGATAGTATTCAGATAGTTTAAACTTTCTTGCAAAATGTGTTGAAAATATTCCAAGGAAGCAAAAACTAGGGGACAATTTCCAATTCATTTTATAAGGCTTTTAAGAATTTGATGTAAAAATCATACAAGAAGAAGATTAAAATGAACAATTAGTTTCCAACCCATTTATACTTGTTATTGAGCTCCAGTATTTTTCATTTAAGAAAATGACTATAAATAATGACTAAATTTACATTCATCTTAGTCTTTGAAAGCTATTTTTAAAGAGAAATATCAGGAATGTTTTTAATCATGGATCTCATAATGGCAATATCCTTAGAATAAAGCTTTGACTTTCCAGAGTTTTGAGGCATTTTCATCATTGAATGCAGAAGCTATAATTACAGATTAAATCTATTATCTTAATTTATTTCCAATTGAGAGAATTCAGGTAAAACATTAAAAAGGAATTATTTTATGAACAAAAAAAGAAGCTAAAATAAAAGAAAGTATAAAGAACATTAGCATCAAAACAAAGGTGAGCAATTGTTAGGTTCAAATAGGAAAAAATAAAAACAAAGAAACCTAATGCTTACTGAGCATATGTCCCAAAGACAGTTCTAGACACATTAACTATAATATCTCATTTAATTTTCACAGGCTTATATGACAAAGACAATTAACCTTGTTTTATAAATGGAAAAATAAACTTATGGAGGCAAAATTGTATGTAATAGACTTATGATTTAAATTTAAGTAAAGTTTGGGCCGGCCCGGTGGCGCACTGGATAGTGCGCCGCTTGGGAAGCGCGGCGGCGCTCCCGTCCGAGGGTTCGGATCCCACATACAGACCGGTTCCCGCTCACTGGCTGAGCGAGGCGCGGGAGCAACGCCGAGGGTTGCGATCCCGTTGCCGGTCCCCAGTCCGGTACAGGGGCAACACTGAGGGTTGCGATCCATTGCCGGACACGGAAAAAAAGACAAAAGACAAAAAATAAATAAATAAATAGATAAATAAATAAATAAAATAAATTTAAGTAAAGTTTGGTTAAAAAGCCCATGCTTATATTATGCTGACTGGTTTATTTAAATATTATAGAGGATTTGGATTTTGAGACTAGAAAAAAAAGAGCAGGTTTTTAATATAGTGATACTCACCAATATTATTAATTAATCAGTCTTTGGCTTTTTTCCAGTCTATGATATTTAAATCATATAGACTAATAAACCAAATGAGTTTTATTAAGATAAAACTTTTTATTTTGGAACAATCGTGGACTTACAGCAAAGTTGCAAAACACAAAAGTAGAATGATTTTCCTTATATGTCTCATCCATTTTCCCCTTATGTTAATATTTTACATTATTACAGTTCATTCATCAAAACTAAGAAAAAGAGAGAGGGAAAAAAAGAGAGAAAACATACATTACCGATACCAGAAATGATATAGGAATGACACAGACCACATAAACTCTAGAACTACTTAATGGTGAAAGAATAAATCCTTCCCTCTAAGATAGGGAACAAGGTAAGGATGTTTCTTCTCTCATGTTCATTGTACTGAAACCTCTAGTTAGTGTATCAAGACAAAATAAATAAATAAATAAAAACCATATAGATTAGAAAGAATAAGACTGTCCCTATTTGTAGATTACATGATTTTTCTACATAGAATATACAAAGGAATATATAAAACAAATACAAATATTCAAGAACTGATTAATGAGTTAGCAAGGTCAAAATGCAAAACCAACTGTAATTCTATATCCTAGCAATGAAATACTGGAGACCAGAACAAAAGAAAAAATAGTAGCATTTATAGTAACTCCATGAAAAATTAAAAACTTAGATATGACTCTAACAAAAGGCTATAAACTCTGTATGCTGAATGAATTGGTCAAGAAAGTACAAAACCTCTAAAGGCCGAAAACGAGGAAAGGCAATTGAAATAAATAAAAAAAAAATTTTGCAAATCACATATGGACCTGTATCCAAAATATGAAAAAATAATTCTCAAATTCAATAATTTTTAAAAAGTTTAAAAAAATGAGCAAAGTTTTTTTTTTTTTCTTTTTGTCTTTTTTCATGACCGGCAACGGATCGCAACCCTCAGTGTCGCGCCCGTACCGGACCGGGACCGGCAACGGGATCGCAACCCTCAGTGTTGCACCTGCACCTCACTCAGCCAGTGAGCGGGAACCGGTCTGTATGTGGGATCCGAACCCTCGGCGGGAGCGCCACCGCACTCCCAAGCGGCGCACTTTAGCAGTGCGCCACCGGGCCGGCCCATTGAGCAAAGTTTTTGAACAGAAACTTCACCAAAACAGATACGCACATACAAACAATATGCTCTGACTCATTAGTCATTAGAGAAATGCTAGTTAAAACCTCAATGAAATACTGCCATACACATATTAAAATGAATTTAAAAAATGAATTATAGCAAGAGTTGGCAAGGTTGCAAAGCACTTGCAACTCTCATGCATTGCTAGTGGGAATGCAAAATGATATAGCCACTTTGAAGAACAGTTTGACAGTTTCTTATAAAGTTATACATACACTTATAATATAGTCTAATAACCTAACTCATATTAATCAAAGTTAAATGAAATCTTATCTTCACACAAAAATTCCTTTACAAATGTTCATAGAAGACATTCATAGTTGCTGAAAAATAGAAAAACCCAAATTTCTCTCAGCTGTGGAACTGGAAATCTAACGGTGTAGCTCTGGTACCTCATGCAAAGAAATACTACTCAGCAATATGAAGAATCAAAATACCAATACATGCAACAACATGGATGAATTTTAAATGTGCATGCTGAGAGAAAGATGCCATACACAGAAGGCTATGCACTGTAGGGTTCCATTTATGTAACATTTCTAGAAAAGGGAAAAACTTACACACAAAAAATGAGTGGTTTCTAGGGGCTGGATATGTAATGGGTGGGTGGAAGGGAGACTTTGAATAAAAAAGACATGGAGGAATTTTGGGGGTGAAGAAACTGTTCTATGCCTTGATTGTGATATGTTTACATGACTCAATACACTTATCAAAACTCTCAAAACTGTACACTAAAAAGGGTGACCTTTATTTATGTAAATTAAAAAATTAAAAAAAAATACTAAAAAGCATGATGTTGTAAGAACAGGATTTTTTTTTCTTTTTTCTTTCTTTTTTTTTTTTTTTTTCCATTATAATGACAACAGACTTGGTGCTCAGATAACAAAAGGATGAACCGGTGGCGATTTTTCCAGTCATCCCAGGCTCTTTGCTCTAAGTTAATTGCAAAGGAAAAGTGGGCAATGGAGAGCGATTGACTACTTTTGACATCACGAGGAAACTTTGTTTTGAGAGTAGCAACTAAATAGAGATTTAATAGAACATGAATCCAACAGGGCAGGTTCTTCCTTGGTTATTGATATATCTTCAGAGCCTAGAAGAATGCTTGGCACCTGGTAGGTGCCATATGTAAATGACTACTATGGAAGGAAAAGAAACTGAGTGAGTTAGAATCAGATTATACTCGTTTTTTTTTTGCAAAGTAAGCTAGGCAAGCTAAATCGAAAGGTAGAGTGTAGAGTCTTGGGTTGGAGACCTGAAAATATTAAAATGGTGTGTTTTTCGATCTCTATTGCCAACTACAGGAAAGGGACTGTAGCTTCAATTTGTATCTCTTACCAGTGTCAGGCACATGGTAGGGGCACTATTTGATGAAGGAAGAATCGTTGAAAGGAAATGAGGCATGAGTATTTATATTCCCATCTCCTCTAATTTGTATCTCTTACCAGTGTCAGGCACATGGTAGGGGCACTATTTGATGAAGGAAGAATCATTGAAAGGAAATGAGGCATGAGTATTTATATTCCCATCTCCTCTGACCCTATTTAATGTGTTCTCTACAGTATAGATAATACTGTATCTCTACAGTAAAGATATCTCTGGTATCTTTTCAATTGTAATTCCGATTATGTTACCTCCTCACTTAAAACTATTTGATGATTTCTCATTTTTCTTAAGATAAGGCAAAACTCCCTCCATTTGATAAGGATTTGTATGGTCCGATTGACAAGGGCATGTATAGCCTAGTCTTTGCAAACCTTGCTAAAATCATCTCCCTCCATACTCAATATTTTAGAATAATGCTGACTTTCATCTTTAAAAAACGTATCAGATTTTAACTAAAATTTTACCAAACTTGTTTTCTAGGCTCTTCTACTATGGAAATACTTGTTTATAAACACATCAAACAAGTGAACAAACAATAAATAAATAAAGACAGGAGGAACAGCAGACAAGATCAAAGACTTGGAAAAAGGAGGAATTACAAGCTGCATTCACAGAAGTATACAAGTGAGGGAAAACTCTGTTATGCACTCCTCTTTTCCTTCCCCCCTTATGTCCCATGGGGAAAAAGAAAACGGGGACTCAGTCATAATACCCAAGTCTTTCAAAAATCTAATCAATCCAATATTTTGCCAAACAAAATTTAATTTAAAAAGTAAATTATTGTGTATTACAAAGAAGATTATTTTGAAAACCATTTATATACTAATTAGAACTCTAATTAGTTTTCTATAATGAGGAATATGTGATGAAAATGTTATTTCTCCAGAGATTTTTCTGGAAATATTGAAGTTAGTTTAGAAGCAATAGTCAATTAAAACTCTTACTTGTTTAGAAGACTTAACACGAAAAGCGTTTTACCTAGCTCGCCCCTTAGAAGTAAAATTAATGACAGATCACTATGAAATCATTAGAAATGAGAGTATTGCAGTGATTTTCATTTTGTTCTGATCTAGCACATTGCACCAAGAAATTGGAAGGAATAATATGTTTCTTCTGCTACCAAATTAGGCCCATTTTTCCTTCATATATTTAGCCAGTTTCCCCAACCCCCTACACCTTTTTGTCACGCTAATTGCCTCCCTAGTTTTTCATTCTCTTCTGATCTATCTGCAGCTCAAGGTCAGATTTGTTTTCTTAAAGTACACCCTCCCTCAAGTTCCCCCCATTCCTAGCTGCTTTGAGATGTGCTGCAGCTCCCTCTTACCTCTTAGAGACCACATCATAGTCGCTTTGACAACAGTGCTATTCATCCACCTTTTTGACCTTATTTACATGACATTAAAAAGCATGCAGTCTCTACTTTAACCCATTTACTTTCCTATTGCACTTCCCTATGTACTTTCAAACCTACATAGCAGTGTTTTTCTGACCCTTTTGATTTAGTTTTGTTTGTACCGGAAGTGTCCAGTATCCTTCCTTCTATCAATCCACATGTCACAAACCCTGAGTTACAATTTGAGTTGCTCATTGTCCTAGGTTGTGTTGTATAACCCCCAAAGATGTCGAAGTTCTAACCTCTGGTATCTTATTTGGAAGTAGAGTCTTTGCAGAGACAATTGAGTTAAGATNGTTCTAACCTCTGGTATCTTATTTGGAAGTAGAGTCTTTGCAGAGACAATTGAGTTAAGATAAGGCCATTGGGGTAGGCCCTAATCCACTGTGACTGGTGTCCTTATAACAAGAGAAAACCATCATGTGAAGACAGAAAGTTCTAACCTCTGGTATCTTATTTGGAAGTAGAGTCTTTGCAGAGACAATTGAGTTAAGATGAGGCCATTGGGGTAGGCCCTAATCCACTGTGACTGGTGTCCTTATAACAAGAGAAAACCATCATGTGAAGACAGAGGGGCACAAGGAGTGTGTCATGCAGTGCAAGAGGCAGAGATTAAGGTGCTGCAGCTGAAAGTCAAGGAGCATTTGGTGCTACCAGGAGCTGGAAGAGGACAGGAAGACTCTCCCCTAGAGGAGTCAGAGGGAGCACAGCCCTGCTCATGCCTTCGCAACAATGCAAGGATGAATGTTTGTTCTGTGAAACCCCAAGTTTGTGGTACTTTGTTTGGCAGCCCTGGGAAACTAACATATTGGCCATCCACTACATATAATCACCACATGCATTTGTGGAATGTGTTCTAGGCTTCCTTCTTGTTTCTATAAATAATCCTTCCTTTTGTGCACTGTATCCCGTCTTCTCTCACATAATTAATTGAACACAACCCAATGACTGCATTTTCTTCTGCATCATCCATTACTACCTTTTACGGGATTACAATCTTTATACACATGCTGTATTTCCTCCTACTGTGAAATAACTCTCCCTTGACTTTATGGTAACACTTTCAAGCAATCAACCCCATTTTTCTTTTCCCCTTTGTAACAAAAGTGAAACTAATTTTCAACATTTGTTATCTCAGCTCTTCTCTTCCTATTTTTTTTTCCTGTTTTCACCCTACTGTGCTTCCCCACCCCCATGCCTTCTGTCCATTAAATTCTAGTCAAGGTTATTAATAAATTCTGAATTATAAAATCTGAACACCCATTCCTAGTGTTCATGATACTTGACCTTTAATCAGCATTTAACACAGATAATTATTGTTTCTTCCTTACAGTGCTTTCTGTACTTGACCTCCAGGATGTAACTCTGTCATGGTTCTCTTTCCTCCCAACCAATATTTTTTAACTTTTTTTTCCGGCTCACTCACAACTTCCAAATTGCTAAATATTGGTGTGTCCCAGGGCCCAGTCCTCACATATTTTCTCTACTTGTCCAAAATCATGACTTTCATTCTACCTGTACCTGGTGACTTAAAAATATGTACCTGCTGTATTCCAGACTTTTGTATCAAACTACCTATTTAATACATAAACTTTCATGTCTAAAAGGCATCTCAAAATTGTTTTGCAAAGTAGAATTTCTGATTACCCTCCCCCCAAACCTGTACCTTCTTCAGTCTCATCTCAGTTAATGAAAACACCATACTCAGCCTCATCCTTGACTCCTGTCTCTCTAACATTTCACATATAATCATCAGCAAACCTGAAGAAGGCCAAGAAGATAGGGGCAAAAATAGGAAATTTTAAATTAGTAAAGTTAAGATGAAGTTGAGGCATAGCTACTGACTTTAGAGAAACAAAAAAGATTATAAAGGAATACTATGTACAACAGTATGTGAACAAGTTAGATAATAGTTGAAATAGACACCTTTTAGAAAGACATGAATTACTGAAATTTACTTAAAAAGAAATATAAAATAGAAACAGATCTATAGTAAAGAGACAAAATGTGTAATTAAAATTTTCCCACCAAAGAAAACCCAGCTTCAGATTGTTTCACTGATTAAATGTATCAGACTATTAAATATCAAATTTCATCAACTCTTCCTAAAAAAGGGAACAGTAGGGAATAATTCCAAACTTATTCTGTGTAGCCAGAATTAATCTGATACCAAAATCAGACAAAGATATTACAAGAAAACTAGAGACCTATATCCCTTATAAATTCAGATGCAAAAATTTCTTGACAAAATACTAGCAAACTGATATAGCAACATATACAAAGGATTACATATCATGATCTATTGGGATTTGGAAGACTCACACTCCCTGACTTCAAAACCTACTGCAGAGCTATAATAATCAAGAGAGTCAAGTACTGGTATAAGAATAGATATATAAATCTCAGAATAGAACCAAGAGTCAATAAATAAACACTTGCATTTATGATTAATTAATTTTAACAAGAGTATCAAGATAATTCGCTAGGAAAAAAATAAATCTTTTCAACAGTAATGCTGGTATGACTGGATATACACATGCAAAAAGAATGAAATTTGATCTCTATCTCACATTATAGGCAAACATTTATTCAAAATGAACCACAGACCTATGTGTAAGAGATAAAACTATAAACTATTAGAAAAAAAGTAGGCCAAGACATTTATTTCCTTGTATTGATCACTGTATCTTTGACATAATTCCAAAAATACAAGTAACAAAGGAAAATTAGATAAAATGGATTGCATCAAAGTTAAAAAGACATTTGTGCTGCAAATCACACCACAAAGTGAAAAGAAAACCCACAGAATGGAAGATATGTGAATATCATTTTTCCGGTAGATTTGTGTCCAGAATATATGTGAAAACCCATATGATGCGTAAATACAAAGACAAAATATGCAAAGCATTTAAATATACATTTCTCCAAAGAAGGTATACAAATGGCTGATAAGCACATAAAAATACACTCAACATCATTGGCTATAGGAAAATGCAATCAAAACCATAATGAGGTATACACATTAGAATGGTTTCAATAAAAAAGTCAAATAATAGCAAGTACTGGACAGGATTTTGAGAAATTGGAAATTTATTTGGAGAGATACACAGGAATGTGAAATGGTGCCGCTACTTTGGAAAACAATTTAGCAATTACTCAAAATTCCTAAACATAGAGTTACCATATGACCCAGAAATTCCATTGCTAGGTACATACCCAAGAGAAATGAAAACATAAGTTCACACAAAAATGTACACAAATTTTCATGAAAACATCATTCATAACAGGCAAAAAGTGAAAATAACCCAAATGTCCATCAAGTGATGAATGGACAAAAATTATGTGGCATATCCATACAATAGAATATTATTTAGCAATAGAAAACAAATAAAACTGATACAATCTGGATAGACTTTAAAAGCATTATAATAAGTGAAAGAAACCACATGTAAATGCATAAATCAATTTATATGAAAAGTCCAGAAGAGAGGAAGTAGAAAGAAGGTCAATGGGGTGTGCTTGCAAAAGAGTACACGTTTTTCTTTTTGGGGGGAAAACAAAAATGATCTAGTTAGATTGTGGTGATGGTTGAACAATCTTGTGAATATATTTAAAAAGTGTTAAGTTCTACATCTTAAATGGGTGAATTGTATGGAATTTTAATTATACCTCAACACTATGTTTAAAAAAACATAATTCACATTACTTTTTTGCTTAGAGTTTTCCAATAATTTCTCATTTCATTCAAAGTAAAATCAAAATGCTTACATTCATCCATAGTGCCCTCCATGTTAACTTCTCTGTCATCCTGTCCTTATACGTTTATCCCCCTCCTTGTCTTCAGTCCACTCCAGCTGCACATAGTACAGTAAGTGTGGGTTAAAATCACACAATATATTTTCCCAGTTGAAGTTAAAGCATGAATATCTGAAAAGTCATATCAAACATGCAGGACAAGATTTAATTAATTTCAGCAAATACAAATTGCAGCAAATACAAATTATAATTCATTCTCACATCACAACTCTGACAACATCAGATAATCTTTGGGTATAATTCTTTGAAATATTGTCTTTACTGCTCCAGGTTGAAGAGATTTAATCAGTTCAGGTCCAATCACAGCAACCTCTGCCAGTGCCTTCAGGGACTGACAGTCAACAGAAAGAATGTGTGAAAAACAAGCCCATCCCTCCACAGTCAGCAGGGTTATCAGAGGCACAGTTGCTGGGCTCATTTACATTTCAGGCAATGGTGTTCAAAGACAGGTCCAATCACAGCAACCTCTGCCAGTGCCTTCAGGGACTGACAGTCAACAGAAAGAATGGGTGAAAAACAAGCCCATCCCTCCACAGTCAGCAGGGTTATCAGAGGCACAGTTGCTGGGCTCATTTACATTTCAGGCAATGGTGTTCAAAGATCAACTTGTGTTTTCATAATGATAGGCAGACTAGAATGTGCAACTCAAAGTCATAAAATTGATTATTGCACAGGTGTGGCACTGGTGTCATTGTCTTAGCACACGTCATAAACTGTGAAATCTGAAGGGGTATTGAAAGGTCACCCAATCCATGAAACACCTTCCCACTGTCCTGACATGCCATCTACGATTATCAACAATAATGGTTCATTCCTTTGGGTTGAATTTTGTTCTTAGCCCTCTGCCAAAGAGACTCCTCTAAGAGATTTTATGCGTAAAAACACATCATCTACCATTAACCTTATTTTAAAATAAAATAATGTCTGATCATTTAGGATTCTTTTGTTTGCAAATATAAGAAATTGATATGGGCTGGTTTAATAAAAAAAGGAGCAATTTATCATATAGAATTTCGTATGGTCATAAAGGGCTGGTAGAATGAGGAGATGAAAAGTTCTCCAAACCCTTTATCCATCTCACATTTCCCTTCTTTAGAAGGGGCTTTATTCTCCACCTCCCCACCCCCATATCTCAATATTTATTTGCCTACTTCTCTTGTCTTATGGTACATTAAAAGTGCACAACCCACATCTTCCACACACACACGTTTTACCTTGAGCCAGTCAAATAAAATGGAAATCTCTCTTCCTCTCAGTCCCAATCCCAAAATTCCTACGTAGATAATCTAATTGGCTACATTTGCATGAGGAGCCCACACCCTGATTGCAGCTACAATTACTAAGGGTCAAGACCACATTATGCAAGACAGCTTTTAGGGTCCTCTTGCTG